>NC_047523.1:2150096-2450096 GCF_902827115.2 Pseudochaenichthys georgianus
GATCTAGCTGCCATTTTTGGATAATGTCCCCGCCACCCCCCCAAGAATATGGATGCTTGGGTTCAAGTGATTTAAAAGAATAACATTTCCCTTTAGATATGCAGAGGGACTTACAGGCTTATGATCGATGAAGGCCAACTTAGACCCTCGATAGTGTACCGGAACACTTTTCGGCCAACCCTGTAGACAGTTGGTGGAAGCAGTGTTGGTAACTGGCTCAGAGCAAGTTCCCCCAAACAATCTGTAGGAAGACAATTTATAGGTATGTGGCATGGCATATCTGTGAATTGGTCATTTAGTAGCAAAATAAAGTCTACTGTACAATATAACAATGTATTACCGGGTGTTAATCCATCAAGCGACGAGATAAGTTTCCCTTCCCGTCTCGCCAGGTGCAGGATCTTGTCTTTAAACAAAGGGAGCCAGGTTTCGAAGAGCTTAGGCGCAGCCTCTCTATGTAGGATCTGAAAGTCCTGTGCAATCTAAATGAAAAAGAAAATTCAATGTGGCAGCTGACATACTGATAAAAGATTGTTATAAACAATGCATCCACATCATATGTAAACATATACTCCTTCCTAACTTACCATGCCTGGAGTGAATAGATGTGGGAACTCTTGGCGGATCCCCTGAATGTCCCACCCGTTTTCCCTTAAAGACTTGGCCCTGTTTGATAGTTTGCAGAAAGTACAGCAGTACAAGAATGTTAAAAGGATAACACAAAAAGCCCCGAGGGCAGTTGCAGACAGGTGCTCTTGTATGGCAGTTTTGGAGGGTAAGGAGTTGCACTTTCTTGATGGCTGGTGGTAGGGTGTTCCACATTTTGGTAGCATAATAGTAAAATGCATTCATCCCCATGTTTGTGTCGATTATGGGGGGGGGGGGGGGAGAGTAATGGAGCTCCCACTGGTGTTGTGCCCTTTTATTTTTGACAGGTACATGGCACTGGTCCCTTGAAAACCAGGCCCATTGCAAGTTGCTGTACTCTGTCCTCCCCTGAGCCATCCCACTATAGCATCATAATGAGCAGGGGTTAGGTCATAGGTGTGACGAGGTCTAGTAGTAGTTTGTTTTGAGAAGTCTGTAGTCATGATTTGAATGACTGAGGTGCCAACAGTACCATGATGAGGTGCATGCATAGGCAAAATGACATTGAATGAGTGCTGCAGCTAGTTGTCACTCAGTGCATTCCTACTGACCTGTACACTGCTGTATCCTGCATGTATGCTCCACCGGGTTGAGGGGCCTGCAAATTGTGTTCAGCCATTCTTTACACTGTATGGCTCTTTCTTCCGATATGGTACATTCTATAAAAGTACACATAAGGATATTTAACAATCTCAAATTATGTGTCTGTATTGCTTAAACAAATCTATTCAGTTCCAACGATTACCTGGTATGAATGTCCTACGAGTGCCAGCTTCACTACTTTGTGGTGGTGTCTGCTGCGTGCTCCGTGATCCTGGCCGGTTTTTCTCATCTCTTTCTGGCGTTCCGAAGCCTCTCTTCGAGGAATCCAGTGGCTTGGGCCCTTTGGTGGTTCCGTCCTGGGGTGAACCAGTATCCCTGTCAAAGAATGAAAGTCTTGGTGAATAGAGATGCAGGCACATTTTGATAGCGTGGCGACAACATGTGGCCTGAGCCATCTAGAACAGGGTTTGTCTGTATGTCTGTCTGACAACACCGGGCATCAAACAGCACAGAAGTCCAGTACTCTGGTGCTGGGAGATGAGTTATATTGTGTGTTCAACTGACCTGTTTTAGCATCAATTCCTCAATAAAATCTTAATTACTTACGAAGCCACTGCTTGTGTCCGACTCGTCCTTCAAGGAGGGAAACCCATGAATCAAAGCTGCAGCCAAGGCCTTTTTTGTCTCACTGGTAGGACTGCAAACACAGAAAAACTAATTACCAGCAGAGTCAAATTAGATCTTAAGTATTTCTTAAAACATGTGTTGCACCCAGTATAATGGCCTGTAGCATATTCTGCAGCTAATAGGCATCCTAATAAATTAAAAACCTACTGACGTGTGTTTTGGTACATGTGTTGTGCATGTTTATGTTGGTGGTCTAGGTAAATGTGAGACTTAAAGTGTGTCCCGTCTTATCTTTTCCCCTGAAAGAAGATTCATATACCTTTTTCAAACCAACATAACATTCAGCAAAAACAAGAAAAAACCCCCACTATTTTAATTACCTCTCTCCAAACTTCTCCATGAGGTGAGGATACCAAAATACGGACAAGGCACTTTTCTTGCGAAGGGATGATCACATCCTCATCAAGGCTCCCCAGGATCAGCTTGCCTTCAGTTGAGCCTGTGAGAATCTGGCAGATATCCTGAGAAAATTGCAAGAAGGGACAACATCACAGATATCGTTTATTACTCTTTAGTGTTGATTAAAGAAAAAAGTGAAACCCAAGTCTTAAAAAGTGGAGCTTACAAATTGTGGAATTATATGTAGTGTTTGAGGTATCATCGCTGGTAAGACAGGTGCCGTTTGGGTCCTCCATGGAGGGTGGAGTTGTGGCAGTTGGTTGTACATCAGGACTTGTAGGTGGCACAGCAGGTTCAATCTAAACAGAACCCAGATTAATGTAACAAACAGTGACAGCCACCTAGAATTGCCGGATGAGCATCAGTAATGTAAATCAGTGTACCACACCAGCAGACTCAGTAGACTGCACACAGTATGCATTGTGTGAAAGATATGCACCACGCCAAAGTTTTGATAAATTCAGAGACCTGTGTAAAGTATGGTTTATATTGACCCTAAGAGACACAAAACCACTCAGAAACCCTTCACCCGAGTGAATGAAAAATGCGACAAGTTTGGACCATGCAGATCTGCGGCAAATTGAAAAAGATATAAAACAAACATGTAACTTCTTAACTGACAGTGACTACCCGTCGCCGTCCGGGTGGAAACCGTGTATGTCCAACATTGTTCCGTTTATAATTTTTTACATTTTAAAATTGTGAAATAGCCAATCGACAAGCTCTTGACGTTGGGAGCTTGTAGATCTATTTGTACTACTTTTGTACAACACTATGACGAATTAGTACATTTAGAAATATAAAAAACATAGTTTAAATATGGAGACACAAGGTTTTCTGCCCAACAGCAACGATATGTAGACAGATGAAACAAAAAATACTTACTGTACAATTGATCACATCCATCCCAGTATTTACAGAAACATCCCAGTACTCCATCGCATGATCATCCCTGTAGTCGAAAGGCACCTTTTAAGCAGCATTATAGCTAACCACTAAACAAATATGGCAGGAAAAAATGGACTTGTCGAGTCAAAATGCTATTTACAAAGTGTCATACCACTGTACTGGTGGCAGTAAACTGATTTTCTAAAAAAGTCTATAGCGCAGTGAAATGTATAAACTGTCATCAGTCTCGCTGAATGACTTCACTGCATGTAGGGGATGGTGATCAAGCAGCTCTCTCACATCAACAGCTGCCAAAACTTGAGTGGGAATCACACTGTATGCAAAGAAATGCCTATCAAACCATTGTGTTTCCCACTTCTGTACAACAAGTTTTATTGTTGGTGTGTGTGATGTTTGGTCTAGTACTAAAATGGACTTTATGAGACCAAATTGGGGCTCTCCATCTGGGTCATAAGACAGGAATACAGTCATGCCTGCTCGATATGCAGTTCCCTTAAAGGTAACCGAAGCTGGTTCATACAATTCACTGAAAAGGGGAATGTCTGTTAGACCACTTTCGATGTCTTTAACTCCCTCAATGTTGGCCAGAAAGGTAGTGTGCCCTGGACCAACTTCTGTATTGTGGCTCAACACAGTTCCACACAGCAAAGTATAGCACTGCGCTATCTGATGGCGAAAGGCCATGGTTTTGCAAATGTTTCGGAAATTGCATGTTACATGGCTAACCCGTTTAAAAAAGTTGTGTTTCGCTTCGAATCTCATAGCCCAAAACTGAGTCAAGGGTCCGAGCTTTTGAATGGCTCTTGGGTAATGGAGCATGAAGTGGTGTTTTGGCAGCAAATAGTGAAGAAGATAGAGCTCCAGGAAGAGAGAGTGATGCTCTTCAAGGATTTTAGCTAAGTACAGTGTTGCTTCAACAGTAAGAGAAGGAGAGAAGATGAACTCCATACATAACAGTAACAGTAGGAGAAGTTTCCATTCCTTGCAATGCATGGGGACCAGGTCACCTATCATTGTCGGCAGCAACCTAAGTAGGCACCACATTTGAGCTGCTGATTGATGCATGGCGCCTTTAACCTTTTTTAGATCATCCTTACTAATTACAGAAGGTTTGTTACCCTTATCACAAAAGCCGTAGTCAAAGCTTGTGATTCTGTAGTTTAGTTTGTCAAGTGTTAGATGTTTCTGCTCAATCAGCGAAGTTAACACAAGCTTGACTTCATATGGCCCTACGCCTTCCAGTATATCATGCATGATGTCAGGTGCTATGTTGTCGGTTACATGATAGAAAGACAAGTCATTCAAGACACTGTCTCTATTCAGGCCTGTCTGGGAGCGGTCGGCTGTACGCAAATCTGCCTCATGACTATTGACATCACGCAATAGTGCAGGATCTGCCAGCGTCTTGAGACCTCCGGGCATCCTTATGTATTCTGCAAAACCGACACATATAATTTCCAGAGAAGCTTTCAATATAGCCAAGCATGGCATTCACGCCCAAATTGTCTCCCACTACCTGGACCACTGTAAACCTTACAACACCTTGAAAGTTGGGGGTATCAACAGTGATGCCATCCCTCTCAAGACACCTGATCTCTTCCACAATAGGGCGCAGCACTGCATCAAGGCCATAGGTCTTAGCGTCATCGGATTTGTACACTGCTAAAAGGAAGTGTGACTGCAAACTTGATAGCAGGTCTGGTGGCAAGCTCTTTAGGGTGAAATATATAAATCCTAACTTGTGAACCCCAGTCTTAGACCCAAGCGGATTGACTGTCTCACAATCATCTTGGTAAATCATAAGTGGGATCGAAACCTCTTTTAATAACAGTGGATGCATTTTACAAAACTGCCCATCAAATAAATCTTGAAGAGCATCACTCTCTCTCTGCTGCCATTCTTGCATGGCCTGTAAAACCCCAGGAATTTCAAGTAGCTTGGTTAGAAGGCGCTGCAGCGGAATACGCTGATATGAATCACGAACTGAGACTTGTCGCACAGTGCCAGTGGCAGAGGCTCTTTGCTGAACAAAGCATGCCCCCCCAGTGAAAATCTCCTCAACTGGCTGAATGAAGTTTCCTGATTTAGCAAAATACTGCATCTGTTTATAATCTGTATCAAGTCCTTTGAAAGGCTCGGCTAATTCCAAGAACTCCAGCCCAAGCTCTTCTACCTCTGGGCTTTGATCAAGACCAAAATGACGAAATAAAGACATAGTCTTTGATTCTAGTTTGCCCACAATATCACCAATTAAACTAGAGGTGTGTTGAACCATAAAGTTTAAGTTAGAGAATGTCAAAGAAGGTTTAGACCTCAGATGAGCTAAAAAAAGGGCTACCCGGTTGGTCATGTCATCTTGCCCTAGTTCATCCCATTCATCCTCAACTCCCTGTACAGGCTCATTGTCAGCAAGCTGTATGTCAACAGGCTGGGCTGGACCTTCAAGGGGATCATCGGGAGTATCACTTTGGTTTTCATGCTCCTTTAATAGGTGTCTTCTATAAGACCTTATAAAAGAAAATGTTCTACCACAACCAGTTTCACTACATTGGAAATATGTTGATGAATGGTTTACATGATGTACTGCACGTAAATGTTGAAAGAGAGTCTTGGCATCCCCTGGAATTTGCCTTTTGCATTTAAAGCAAATATATGCCATCTGCTCACAAATTTGAACAAATCCTCAGAATTAATATGCGTGTGTGGGGGAGGGGTGTAGCCTCTCACATCTGCAGTGATCTAACTATACTTACAAGTCCTCTAAATGTTTTGATCTGCTTGCTGTGAACGTAAACAAAAACATGTTCTTACCTTTAAATCTATCAATCAATCAATCAATGTTTATTTATATAGCCCAATATCACAAATGTTACATTTGTCTCAGTGGTCTTCACAGTGTGTACAGAATATCAGTATGACAATACGACACCCTCTGTCCTTAGACCCTCACATCGTACAAGGAAAAACTTCCAAAGAAAACCCAGTTTAAAGGGAAAAATGGGAGAAACCTCAGGGAGAGCAACAGAGGAGGGATCCCTCTCCCAGGACGGACAGACGTGCAATAGATGCCGTGTGTAAATTGAAAAGATAATACATTTGCAACATAGGTAGTCCAAATGTTTGGAAATGCATGTGTGTATATAATAGGAAGATGAATCCACGAGGATATCCATCCAGGACCTATGATCCAGGACCACAGCCACGACTCAAGATCCAGCGCTCGCGATCCAGGACACAGGACCGCAGGATCATCCATGACTCCGGATCCCAGCGTATATAGACACCAAAAAGAAAGACATTTGGGGAAGCTGGGTTAATCGGAACATGAGAGGACACAGGTATAGACAGAGAGAAGGAAGAAGTAAGATGTCCCCCGACAAACTAAGCCTATATCAGCAAAACTAGGGGCTGAATCTAATCAGCCCTAACTATAAGCTTTATCAAAAAGGAAGGTCTTAAGCGCACTCTTAAAAACGGATAGGGTGTCTGCCGCCCGAACACAAAATGGAAGCTGATTCCACAAATGTGGAGCTTGATAAGAAAAGGCTCTGGCTCCCATTGTACTTTTAGAGATTCTAGGAACAACCAACAACCCTGCATTCTTGGAACGCAATGCCCTAGTAGGACAGTAGGGTATAATGAGTTCTTTAAGGTAAGATGGCGCCTGCCCATTAAGGGCTTTGTAGGCGAGAAGAAGAATTTTAAATTCTATCCTGTGTTCTATAGGGAGCCAGTGTAAGGCAGCCAGAACCGGAGTAATGTGGTCCCTTTTCCTAACTCTGGTTAGTACACGAGCCGCAGCATTTTGAATCAGCTGAAGCGACTTGATTGACTTCTTGGTACTCCCTGATAATAAAGAGTTACAATAATCCAGCCTAGAAGTAACAAATGCATGGACTAGTTTCTCTGCATCGTTTTGAGGCAAGATATGCCTGATCTTTGCAATGTTACGTAGATGGAAGTAGGCGGTCCTTGAAATTGATTTTATGTGGGCGTTAAAGGATAAATCCTGATCAAATATAACACCAAGATTCCTTACAGTCTCACTGGAGGCCAAATTAATGCCATCCATAGTTAGTATGTCTTTAGATAATTTGTTTCGTAGATTCTTCGGGCCAAGTACAATAACTTCAGTTTTGGTCGTGTTTAACATCAAAAAGTTTAAGGTCATCCACGTTTTTAAGTCCTTAAGGCAGTCTTGAATTTTATTTAGATGATTAATTTCATCAGGCTTGATTGATAAATATAGTTGAGTATCATCCGCATAACAATGAAAGTTTACAGAATGATTCCTTATAATATTGCCTAACGGAAGCATATATAATGTGAACAAAATAGGTCCGAGCACTGAGCCCTGTGGCACTCCATAGCTAACTTTGGTTTGCGTGGAAGATTCATCGTTAACACGTACAAACTGAGAGCGTTCAGATAGATAGGACCTAAACCAGCCTAAAGCAGTTCCCTGTATGCCAACTAAGTGCTCTAGTCTTTGCAATAGGATATCATGGTCGATAGTATCAAATGCAGCACTGAGATCGAGCAAAACAAGAATAGAGACAAGTCCCTTGTCTGAGGCTATTAGAATATCATTTGTGACTTTAACCAGAGCTGTCTCTGTGCTATGATGTGTTCTAAAGCCAGACTGAAAATCTTCAAATAAATCATTGTTTTTTAAGTAATCACACAACTGTTTTGCGACCGCTTTCTCAAGAATTTTTGAGAGGAACGGAAGATTAGAAATAGGTCTATAGTTGGCTAAAACCTCTGGATCGAGGTTGTGCTTTTTAAGAAGCGGTTTTATCACTGCTACTTTGAATGATTGTGGAACATAGCCTGATAATAAAGACATATTCATAATATTTAATAAAGAAGTGCTAATTAATGGAAAAACTTCCTTCAACAGCCTAGTTGGAATAGGGTCTAACATGCACGTTGATGGTTTAGAAGAGAGAATCATTGAATGTAATTGTTCAAGGTTAATGGCTGAAAAGCATTCTAGTTTACTATCTAGTGTAATATTAGAACTTACGATTCCGGGAGCTGTTGATAACACTATACTGGTCGAAGGCAAGAGGTCATTAATTTTGTTTCTAAGAGTAACAATTTTATCGTTAAAAAAGCACATAAAATCATTACTACTGAGTGCTATGGGAATAGAAGGCTCAATCGAGCTGTGGCTCTCTGTCAGCCTGGCTACAGTGCTGAAAAGAAATCTTGCATTATTCTTATTCTCATCTATTAATGAAGAGTAGTAGGCTGCTCTCGCTTTACGCAGTGCTTTCTTATATTCATTGAGAGTAATATGCCAAATTAAACGAGATTCTTCAAGTTTAGTGGAACGCCATATCCTTTCAAGTTGTCTAGACTTTTGCTTTATTTTGCGGGTTTCGGCATTATGCCATGGAGCTAATCTATGTTGTTTTATTTTCTTCTTTTTCAAACGAGCAACAGAGTCTAATTTTATTCGCAGCGCATCTATAGCACTATCAACAACATGATCAATTTGGGGTGGTGTACATTTTGTATAAGTTTCCTCCCCTACATGCAGACATGCTATCGAGTTAAGTATTGGTGGAATCTCTTCCTTAAATGTGGCTATAGCACTAACAGATAGGTTTCTGCTGCAAGAGCTTTTGACTAAGGCTTTGTAGTCTCGTAACAGTACTTCAAAAGTTACTAAGAAATGGTCGGATAAAGCAGGATTATGCGGTTCGACTAATAGTTGCTCAATTTCAATACCATAAGTCAGAACAAGGTCGAGAGTGTGATTATAGCAGTGGGTTGGTTTATTTACACTCTGACAGAAACCAACAGAATCTAATATAGAGTTAAATGCAACAGTAAGGCTATTTTTATCATCGTCAACATGAATATTAAAGTCACCTACGATAATTACTTTGTCTGTTTTAAGAACCAAAGTTGATAACAACTCAGAGAATTCTGATAAGAATTCTGAATAAGGACCTGGTGCACGATACACTGTAACAAATAAGATTGGCTGCAAAGTTTTCCAGGTCGGATGCGTAAGACTAAAAACGAGGCTTTCAAAAGAGGTATAATTACATTTTGGTTTAGTATTGATAAGTAAACTTGAGTCAAAGATTGCTGCAACTCCACCTCCTCGGCCCGTGCCTCGAGCAATATGAGTGTTGACATGGCTGGGTGGAGTGGCCTCATTTATGCTGACATATTCTTCATGTCTCAACCAAGTTTCAGTGAGACAGCATATATCAATATTATAATCTGATATTAAATCATTTACCAATATTGCTTTAGATGCTAGAGATCTTATGTTTAAGAGACCACATTTAATCTTCCTGTTTTGTTGCACTGTAGTAGTTGTTACATTTACTTTTATTAGGTTATTATGTATGACACCTCTATTAGGTTTTACCTTAAATTGTCCTTGGGCAGACACACACACCGCTAATATTGGGTATTTTATTGGGTTCGGGATTCCTATGGGTGACTGCCTAGGAGAGAGCGCAGAGAAGCATGTAAGACTGCGACTCCGCCTCCTGGTCTCAACTCCAGTTTGTCATGGATTAAGTCCACAAAGCGCTGAAATGTTTGCCGAAATGAGATCTGCACCTTTCAAAGTAGGGTGAATGCCGTCTCTCTTAATCAGACCAGGTTCTCCCCAGAAGGCTGTCCAATTATTTACGAAGCCCACATTGTTTGCTGGGCACCACCAAGACAACCAGCGCTGAAATGATGACATGCGGCTATACATGTCATCATTGATCAGATCGGGGAGGGGACCAGAGAAGATTACGGTGTCCGACATTGTTTTAGCATAACTACACACCGACTCCACATTAAGTTTGGTGCATTCTGATTGGCGTAAACGAACATCATTACCACCGACGTGAATAACAATCCTACTGTATTTACGTTTAGCTTTAGCCAGCAGTTTAAGATGCGCCTCAACGTCGCCCACTCTGGCCCCCGGAATGCATGTGACTGTGGAGGCTTCGGTCTCTAAATTCACGTGTCTCATAATAGAGCTACCAATAACCAGAGTTGGCTTCTCAGCGGGTGTCTCTCTGAATGGGGAATATCTGTTAGATACGTGAACGGGTTGGTGGGGGGGACCTGCGGGTTTCGCGTTATGCCCCTTCTGAACAGTCACCCAGCCTCCCTGCTGCTCGGGAGTTGCCGGGGGACGGCTAAGAGGAGCTTCCTTTTGCCGGTCCGCACATGCTAACATGGGCTTTACTTTAGCTGAGTTACTTTCTAAGATGCGGAGCCGGGCTTCTATGGCTATGATTCCCGCCTCCAACCTAACAACTATACTACATTTAACACATGTATCCTTACCAGTAAGGGAGGCCGGGAAGTAACCAAACATGAGACAGTTAGAGCAGGAAATAGCACCAGAAGGTGGGGAAAGAGCCATGGCTAGCTATCAAGCTAAAGTAGCTACCGTTAGCAAACCCGAAAAGAGTGTAGGCAACTGTGGAGTTACAGTCGCTAAGAGAAGGAGAGTTGTGAGTGCTTAAGCTGTAGTAACGTGTGATTACAACGTCAGGCAGTTGCCGTGATCAAGAGTTTTAAAACGATCGATTAAGTTTAAGTTAATAAGCTATCAGCAACAGAACAGGCACACGGGATACCCGGAGATGACAACAACCGGAAGTTACAA
The DNA here is from genome assembly GCF_902827115.2 of Pseudochaenichthys georgianus. NCBI lineage: Eukaryota > Metazoa > Chordata > Actinopteri > Perciformes > Channichthyidae > Pseudochaenichthys > Pseudochaenichthys georgianus. The sequence continues at coordinate 2,160,928 of NC_047523.1, forward strand.
CGTGCAACGTGCTCACCGCAATAGGTTCCTCCTTCCGCTCAAAATCCTTCCGTATCTCTTCTCTCAATCAATAAGGTCTGTCAACTGCCACTGTGTCAATGTGTCACACACAAAATCGTCCATTGATCTGAGACAAAAAACACATAAAGAGCTTAATTAAAACAAAACATAAAATGTACATTTGCTTGACTTCAACCTCACTGCTGGGGCTAATTTATTCAGTTGATAAGGCTACTAAAACTGACAAATGTCTGCTTCTCCTATTTATTTATTTATTTATTTGTATTACCTGTTGTATTTAGCACACATGAGCCCCACTTACTATGGTTATTAGCATTGTATTTTATCTGCAGACTTATGGTTATATCAAAGCCTTTATTTTTATATAGAGTGATACACTTTTGTGACTGCTAGAAACAGGTCAACCCACAATAGAGCAAGATTAGTTAACCAACTACGGACAGCAGCCACAGGAACTTTTGCAGTCACAAATTGCTGTGAAAAATTGAGAGAGACCAATGAAAGTGAAAGTTAAGTTACAGAGAACCTGCTTTTTTTTTTACACCAAACCTTATCAGTCCCCTTATCAGACAGAAGTTGACGAATTACTTAGTCATATCCAAACCAATTCAACAGAGCTCTTCAATTTAAAAGACATGGATCCAGCCTTAAGTGCTAAGCTTTAAAACTGAATTAACAAATGACATTACATAATGTGATGACAGAACTGTAAACAGAATTAACATTTCTTTTTATTTAAAATATATAAATAATATTTCACATCAAAAGAAACAGCACCATGGTTGTTTTATTGTAGCTGAAACTTTAACAAAATAAATAACTCCGTTACCTCCAATAATTAACCCATGTTTGTATAATTGTGTTAACTCTGTGTGTTGCTGCTAGCATACATAATACCTGACTTGGAAACCTTACTCGTGGAGGGGGCTACAGAGCAGAGCAGCATCCGTCACGTAACATTAACTGCAGAGCGAAAACCACAGTGGCAGTCAGCTCCGCATGGCAGCTAGCTTGGCAGCTAATTTACGTGACGCAGCCGAATAACGGCACAACATTCCTTTGTAAAAGGGGCTGATATTACTGACATATAAGCGCCTGGGGTAGCCCACTTTCCGTTTAACTTTCCCAGGGTAATGCTACCGTCATTTAGTTTTCAATCCTGATATCCTACATTTGAACCATCTCCCTAACTGGCAGTTACACAGACTAGCTAGTTAACTACGTTAGCTTTAGCATGTTCGTCGGCTCATTCGGCTTTTTAAGTGAGATAAAAAAGAACACTAAATAACAAATTAACTATCAACGTTAACACAATATCGCTCATGGACTAGCAGTTGATGACATTTATTAACAGATTCACAGTTAGATGACAATGTTTTCTGCTTACCTCCTCCAACTTTCCCCAACGGTCTTTCTTGTCTCAATGATCTTCTCTCGCGATGATGATGGTTAGGTTTACGGTTATGCCCAAATATCGCGAGTGCACACAGGATGCAGGGGAAAACCTTTCCCGCCAGATCGCGGTCAAAATCAAACAATGGCAGTCTGGAAGTCCCCTTTGTCTCAGTTTATCTCAACATGAATGAATCTAATACATGTGAAATTGTTGCGATTCATGCAAACCAACCCAATACCATATACATAACCCAGAATGAGTTACACATTTCATAACCAAATGGTTGGGTAGACAAAAATATTTTGACCCAGCACTTGGGTTGCACAAAAATAACCCAATACCATATTAATAACCCAGAATGGGTTAAACATTTCATAACCCCATGGTTGGGTAGATGAAATAACCCACTGTTTTTTAGAGTGTATATATATATTAATGCTACCCATTATGGGCACAAGCAATGTTCACCCATTTATTAATTATATGTTTTAAATGTGAGTGTTTCCTGTCCCCTAAACCTCCAGGGATGTACACAGTTTAATACTGGCAACTTCTTATTATGGGAAATACGAAAACGTCTTTTAAAACTACAACTCCCAGTAGAGACGTGCCATAGAGAACATGTTGCGAAACAGAATAGCCAGCATGTGTAGTTCTGGGGACGGGGTGGGGGAGGGGGGACGCGGTGGACCCGTTCAAATCCAGTTTTGGACAGTCTGCCGTGGTTCCATCCCATTTCAAGTGCTGTTCGAGAATCGGCTTAACCCTCGGAGCACACTCTCCAATCACAGAGCTTGAGGACTATCACGGGGTTTGTCAAACAGAGCACATGGTGTAGTCCAAACGATAGCTGGGGATTCTGGGTAGTGTAGTGTCTTCTGCCATCCTTTACTCCTGGGAATGGATGCTCACATTGCCTTTAAGGGCAGCCGGCATAAACGAATGCCGTGCTTCCATGAGCGTCACATCCCGCAGCAGATGGGAATACATTGCAATCAGTTGAAAGCTATTTGCGTCCCTTTATGACGCTGAAGGAGCCTAGGAGCGTCACAACTGCACGCCACGGACACTGACCAAACGTCGCTATTGGACGCTTAGGGAGTGAGAGTGTGTTGCATTAGAAGGAGTCATGTGCAGGGGCGGACTGGCTATTGGGAATACGGGGAGTTTCCCGGTGGGCCGGAGCATTCCTCACATTGCTTCTTCTTCACTAATGTCTTCCTCTCCTCCTCTTCCTCCTGCTCTGACCCTCCTGGTCTCTTCCTCTCCTCCTCTTCCTCCTCCTCTTCCTCCTGCTCTGACCCTCCTGGTCTCTTCCTCTCCTCCTCTTCCTCCTGCTCTGACCCTCCTGGTCTCTTCCTCTCCTCCTCTTCCTCCTGCTCTGACCCTCCTGGTCTCTTCATCTCCTCCTCTTCCTCCTGGTCTCTTCATCTCCTCCTCTTCCTCCTGCTCTCACCCTCCTGGTCTCTTCCTCTCCTCCTCTTCCTCCTCCTCTTCCTCCTGGTCTCTTCCTCTCCTCCTCTTCCTCCTGCTCCGACCCTCCTGGTCTCTTCCTCTCCTCCTCTTCCTCCTGCTCTGACCCTCCTGGTCTCTTCATCTCCTCCTCTTCCTCCTCCTCTTTCTCCTGGTCTCTTCATCTCCTCCTCTTCCTCCTGCTCTGACCCTCCTGGTCTCTTTATCTCCTCCTCTTCCTCCTCCTCTTCCTCCTGGTCTCTTCATCTCCTCCTCTTCCTCCTGCTCTCACCCTCCTGGTCTCTTCCTCTCCTCCTCTTCCTCCTCCTCTTCCTCCTGGTCTCTTCCTCTCCTCCTCTTCCTCCTGCTCTGACCCTCCTGGTCTCTTCATCTCCTCCTCTTCCTCCTCCTCTTCCTCCTGGTCTCTTCCTCTCCTCCTCTTCCTCCTGCTCTGACCCTCTTGGTCTCTTCATCTCCTCCTCTTCCTCCTCCTCTTCCTCCTGGTCTCTTCATCTCCTCCTCTTCCTCCTCCTCTTGGTCTCTTCATCTCCTCCTCTTCCTCCTGCTCTGACCCTCCTGGTCTCTTCATCTCCTCCTCTTCCTCCTCCTCTTCCTCCTGTCTCTTCATCCTCCTCCTCTTCCTCCTCCTCTTCCTCCTGGTCCTCTTCATCTCCTCCTCTTCCTCCTGCTCTGACCCTCCTGGTCTCTTCATCCTCCTCTCTTCCTCATCCTCTTCCTCCTGGTCTCTTCATCTCCTCCTCTCCTCCTGCTCTGACCCTCCTGCTTCTCTTCATCTCCTCTCGTCCCTCCTCCTGGTCTCATTCCTCCTCCTCCTCTTCCTCTCCTCCTGACCCTCCTGCTCTCTTCATCTCCTCCTCTTCCTCCTCCTCTTCCTCTTGCTCTCTTCCTCTCCTCCTCTTGCGTCCTGCTCTTGGACCCTCCCTGGTCTCTCCTCTCCTCCTCTTCGTTTTCCCTCCTCACTCTTCCTCCTGGTCTCTGTCCTCGCCCCTCTTTCCTTCCTGCTCTGACCCTCCTGTCTCTTCATCTCCTCCTCTTCCTCCTTCCCTTCCCTTTCTCCTGGTCTCTCCTCCTCCTCCTCTCCTCCTGCTCTGACCCTCCTGGTCTCTTCATCTCCTCCTCTTCCTCCTCCTCTTCCTCCTGGTCTCTTCCTCTCCTCCTCTTCCTCCTGCTCTGACCCTCCTGGTCTCTTCCTCTCCTCCTCTTCCTCCTCCTCTTCCTCCTGCTCTGACCCTCCTGGTCTCTTCATCTCCTCCTCTTCCTCCTGCTCTGACCCTCCTGGTCTCTTCATCTCCTCCTCTTCCTCCTCCTCCTGGTCTCTTCATCTCCTCCTCTTCCTACTCCTCTTCCTCCTGGTCTCTTCCTCTCCTCCTCTTCCTCCTGCTCTGACCCTCCTGGTCTCTTCATCTCCTCCTCTTCCTCCTCCTCTTCCTCCTGGTCTCTTCATCTCCTCCTCTTCCTCCTGCTCTGACCCTCCTGGTCTCTTCATCTCATCCTCTTCCTCCTGCTCTGACCCTCCTGGTCTCTTCATCTCATCCTCTTCCTCCTCCTCTTCCTCCTGGTCTCTTCATCTCCTCCTCTTCCTCCTGCTCTGACCCTCCTGGTCTCTTCATCTCCTCCTCTTCCTCCTGCTCTGACCCTCCTGGTCTCTTCATCTCCTCCTCTTCGTCCTGCTCTTCCTCCTGGTCTCTTCCTCTCCTCCTCTTCCTCCTCCTCCTGCTCTGACCCTCCTGGTCTCTTCATCTCCTCCTCTTCCTCCTCCTCTCCCTCCTGGTCTCTTCATCTCCTCCTCTTCCTCCTGCTCTGACCCTCCTGGTCTCTTCCTCTCCTCCTCTTCCTCCTGCTCTAACCCTCCTGGTCTCTTCCTCTCCTCCTCTTCCTCCTGCTCTGACCCTCCTGGTCTCTTCCTCTCCTCCTCTTCTCCTGCTCTGACCCTCCTGGTCTCTTCCTCTCCTCCTCTTCCTCCTGCTCTGACCCTCCTGGTCTCTTCAGTGATCACTTCTCAGATATGTCTTTTTGTTGGTGTTGAATCACTCCTATACTCTGGCCTGCAAGAGTCTACTTGTGAAAAGCACTGGTACAAATGCTCGTATAACTTTACACGTTAGGGCCATAGCCTAGATAATAAGCATATCATAAATATCATAAATATAAAATCAGAAAGTATGTATCAAAAGCACACAGGCAGCTGAGTTCATTTCCAGTCTGACGGTAAAGGATGTATCCTGGTTTCCTTTATCAGCCTCATGGCTGTGATGTGTCATTTACGTGGATTTAAAAGTACCGCATAGTTTAGCAAATAAAGTGATGGATCTCCCAGCTAGCGCTGTCTGCGTAGTATTTTATAATGTAACGCCCCAAACAGCGAACGTCTGTTGAACGCTATCGATTCAAACGACAGCGTTTTATTAATATTTAGTTTCAAGCTCTCGCCCTTAGTAAAAACAAAACTAGTGGAAGGGGGAATGCTCCCAGGGGAAGCTGATCCACCCTCAGGTGCTGGGACAGCTCGCTCCCTCTGCAGCTGTGTGAGCCGCAGTCTGTGTGAACGCCGCTCCGCAGTTTAATGCAAGGCCGTAGCTGCGTTTTTAACGGGCCTTAGATGATATTTAAAATTATTCACTTTTAATTAATGTACTGCTTGTTTCGTTGCTTGAGAAGCTTGTGGACATAGTGTAGGATTGTTTCTACAAGTACGGTTTTAGGGACACTCTGAAGCCTTTATTCTGACTGGATTCTCCTCTCAGTGGCAGGTTCTGTCAGACCCGTTGGTCGGTCGTATTTACACACATGTTGGAATAACTCAATAAACACTACAGAGACTCATCTTTTTTCATGGCTTTATATGACAGAAGAACACACACACACACACACACACACACACACACACACACACACACACACACACACACACACACACACACACACACACACACACACACACACACACACACACACACACACACACACACTCACACACACACAACAATGAACAGTGATTCACACACCTGTAGCTGGAGGCCTTCCTATTATATTCCCTCAAAGGTTTCATTAACTCGCTTGAGTGTCCATCAAATACAGGTTTATGTTTGATTGCAATGAGATGTGTTGTTGGAGACGGCTGTCTGACGAAACTGGCAGTACATAAGTAAACTATTTATGTAAACTTTTTTAGTATAGTAGTTCATTTTCAATTCATTGTAAAGTTGTGTTGTTGACTCTCTTTCTTTGTCTTTGCCACAATGTGAACTGAGATTCATAATTAGCCTTAACCAGAACGCTGGTCTTCTAAACTCCTCAAACTGATACAAGAGAATCATTATGCATCAGGCACACGATAAGTGTCTTTGTTTCTAAGGTCTCTTTTGATTGGCAGGGTTCCCAGCATGACTTTAGTCTGACAAAATCCAAATATCTGCATTCAGGAGACCAGTTTAATATCACACACAGAATTGGCAATTAACAAAAATGTTGGATGAACCTCATGATCACTGCAGAAATGTCTAGCAATTCCCACAGCAGGTCATTAAGTATGCTGCGATCCTAGCAGAGCAGGAAATGCTGTCCTTCATCTTAAACGTTTCTGTCAAGGTCAGACGTACACACTCTGTATCGCTGCTGCTGCTGGAGGGAGCGTCGTACACCCTGACACTGTTCATTAAAGTACAATCAAACAGCGGCTTACCATTCATTTACTGCTGGCCACAAATATTATTAGTTCGATATTTTTCTTTTGATATTTTCCTGGTTGGGCTCTGATACTGGTACCGTGATGTATAAATCATTTGAGTCAGTTCTGATGGATGAAATATTGCTGTAGTATTAGATCCTTGTTAGGCTGGAAAACAGACTTCAGTGTATTTGTGACTGTGTACGGTGAATTCCAAATCTTAAGAGACAATAGGTTGGGCCGTGGGCAGGACGTTGCCAGGAGTTCAATGTAAAGCCAGCCCACATTTTCGTCGTCATGACGCAGCAAATCTGGATCAGCTCCATGGTACGGTTGTACCCCCGTTTTTAGAGATTAGGGTACGGAGGAAAAGAGAGAGGGTTGTATTTGAGTCTCCTTACACACCGGGGACACATCTTTATGTATAAAAGACATCAAAAAGTGAATTTTGCATAATATGTGACCTTTAAGCAGCATTGTGTATGTGGTGTGACAAAAATACGAGTTCACTGAAGGCTGGGAGTTCAGAGAGCTTATTGAATGTGTAGGTAAAATGATGATCTGAAGAGAATCGCAGGTCATTTCACTGTCTCCATCAGTGACCAGTGATGGAGACAGTATAGTGATATATTGTCCAGCAGGGAGGACAGCTTGACTGCCATTCTCCTGTCTCCGACCTCCTCCACAGTGTCCAGAGGGCTCCCCAGGACAGGGCTGGTCTTATCCTGATCCTACAATATAGATAACATAGTAATTGTGTTTGGATTATTTAAAAGGGAGAGTTTGTTTTTGATCTGCAAGCCTGATAGATTCCTTTATGTGTGTGTTGTCACAGCTGTTACCATCAGATTCACTGACTCCAAGCAATGTGACAGCATGGTGTCGTGCACTGCATCACAAACATGGCCGTCTCTTTGTTTGGAAAAATTGTGGATTTTAAATTTTCAATTCAAAGTTTACTAACAGTAACTATGTACTAAAGTTTTCTAGGACTATGTTAGAAACTCCCCTTTCAAGACCAGCATTTCCAGTATGTAATATTTTATTATATTTTATATTATTATAGGCAGTGCTTGAATTGGAATGAAAAAGGTGCCAGTACTCTAAAATCAGCAACTTTTTCAAGTCAATTTTATATATACAGCCCACAAACAAGAATTTGGCTACTATAATGCTGGTGGGTTTGTCTCTTTACTACTGTATATTTTAGAAAGGTTCACTGTACTTAACATTTTTTATGATAGGCAGCGGATATGGCTAAAGCTCAGTAAGGTCAATATTAACTGAAAATATAGCAATCAAAGTCTAGATCTTCTGCTGAAGACACATGAAGCAGAGACCTTTCAGGTGAGAGCCCCTCTGGTGGTGTTCAACATTAATGACAAGGAAACAAAGCTCTGGTCAGAAGCATTTTTTATAAAAAGCTTTAACAAAATTAAGTATTTCTGTACATTTTGAATGCAATCTAACTTTCCAACTCAGAAAACGAAAAACGAAAAAGTGCCAAAAGTCTTCTCACATGGCTGAGCTGCTTTGCAATATACTTCACCACTGAAGAATACAAATATGTATAAAGTAAACTATGATGCAATCTAACTTTCCAACTCAGAAAAATGAGAAAGAGCATGAACAAAGAACATGTAAAAACAAATGCAAAATGTGCACAATCTAAAATGAGAAACTGTAACTGCAAGTAACAAAGTCTGAGCCATGGTAAAGAGTTACATTGAACACCAAGCTGATCAGATAACTCCCTGGTTGGTCTGAAGTCCTTCTATCTCCAGGATCTGTACAAATCGGCACATTATGCCAAAAGTCTTCTCACTGGGTGAGCTGCTTTGCAATATACTTCACATTGTTAGAAAAGGCTCCAGAAGGCCTTGGTGTCACAAACGAGCTGAGGACCAAAGTGCAGAACACGGGGAACCAGGGATAGTCGGTAACCAGCTTTATTGATGGCAATAGGCTGGTAGGAGACAAAACGGCAGATAGTAGGCAAAGGGCTGGTCGGGGACAGGCGAGGGTTCCAGGAGAAAGCAGGACGGGAGTCGCAGGTAAAGAACGGGTCAGGGAGCAGGCGAGGCAGGCTGGTCAGGGACAGGCAGGGTCGAAACCGGGAGAGCAATCTGAAGGGTAATGCGGGAAAGACTGGCATGCTGCAAAGTACGATCTGGCACTGAGGTGAAAGTGAAGTGGGCCTAAATACTAATGGAGCTGATGGGTGCAACAGAGTGAGAGAGAGACAGGGTGTGACTACCAGGTGACTAAGGAAAGTTAATGCAGAAAATAGGTGAGTGAGAAAGCAAACTGTGACACTTGGGGACATCAGTATCAGGGGCTGGAGCTGGACAGGCTCTTTCATCAGCACTTCTCCTTCCCTTTGCCAGCCAGGACCTCACATACTGTTCCGGATTGAACTGTCCTAGTGATGGTCCATTACATTGAATGAAAACCAGGCTGGACAGTCGGCTGACAGAGAGAGCATTCCTTTTTGCAGTAAGGATATCGTTCATGCAGCTGAATGCCCGCTCACACTCACTAGTGGAGACAGCGATGGTTCGGACTGCTTTCAGTAGAGGCTCCATGGCAGCAGGTGTACGGGATGCCCTGGTTTCCTTGTATTCGCGAAAGCCCTGAACAGTCTCTCTTCTGTCCACTTTCAGCACTTCGCACAAACGTAGCACCTCTACGTCCCCATACTGTACGTCTAACTCCTCTTCAGGCCAACTTCCAGGATGGATAACTTTCATGTCCTGGATTAGCTGATTGTCCCGGGCCTCCCGGCCATGTAATGGGATTTCTCTTGTGCTGACATGAGAGGAGGTTGTGGAAGTCATTCTGTGTCTCAGATTCTCTACCATACTGCGGAAAAACTGACCTGCATGAATCTGTACAAGCCTGCCATTCTCACGCAGGGGCAGGGCAACACCCTTGAAGGACTTCTCAGCTAGAGCTGTATGAACTGTAGTCATGTGTGGGCCAGGCATGGTGACCATGGATTCAAAAACTCGTATTTCTCGAGTTAAGAGCCTATCTGCTGTAGGCAGTGTCATCTCTCTTTTTTGGAGTTTCCGAGAGAGGTCGCTGAGCTCTGTGAGCGCATCGTACATCAGTCCCAGATTGCTGACAAACGTTGCAGATGTGAGCACATCATCCAGGCCCTTGTACTTTGCTCTGTCTCTGGAATCCCTGCTCGTGTCGTTTGCAGCATTTGTGAAGTGATCATGAAGCACTCGGTAGTTTTCCCAGACTGCTCTGACGCTCCTTTCACTTGAAGCCACCCAGCGGATGGACAAAACACGCCCTATCACCAGGAGACGCTGTCCGACTGCTTGCGCTAACTGCCTCTGATTTTTGGGGGAGGCATGGAACAAGGAATAGAGTTTGTCAAAAAAGATCTGGAAATGATTGAGCCCTGAGACCTCCTTGACCACATCCCCAACTGCCAGCTCTAGACGATGATTGGAGCAGTGCCACACAAACAGGCTTGGGAATTTACTACACAACTGGGTAGCAACGCCTGTTCTCTTCCCTAGCATGACTGAAGCCCCATCACATGCAAAAGAAACAAAACACTGACCTAAAAAGTCCTCGTTAAAATCTCTTCCAAGACACTCCATTAACGCCTTTGTGATGTCATCAGCCGTTGTTCCATCCAACTCGATCAGCTCCCAAAAAAACGTTTCGGGCTCAGCATCAGCTAATGCTGAGCGTAGACACACAACAAGCACCGTTTTACCACTAATAGTGGTAGATTCATCGACCAAAACACAGAGTTTTCTTTGGTTTTCTGTAATGTCTTTTGCCATTTTTTTCTTCAGCTCATGAGCTATGTGGTCGATGATTTCGCCACAGGTTTTATTGGAGTGCAAAACCCTGCCCACGTTCAGCCCATTCAGTTTATGTACATTCAAATCAATTGGCATGTCTGTGAATGGCCGGCTATGTTTGCCAATTTTATATGCCGTTCGAAAAACTCTGATAGTGGTGTCTAATTCAGATGTATGCATAGACTGCACTTGATGTTGAATAGTTTCACGTGAAGCAGATGTAAGGATGTCAGCAGCTTTTACATGGGCTTGTGATTCTTTATGTTCTTTGATTTTTTTTCTCAGGCTAGCTTGTTGTTTGCCCTTGTCAACACCGAAATTAGACACTGCACACTCACCCCATTCAGTTGACAGTTTCAGTCCTTGTCCAGTGTGTATTCCCAAAGATTTGACATCTCTGCATATCCGACATCCTAGCTTCTTATCTTTAAGAAGGAGCCATGCATTGGTCTTGCAAAAATATTGCACCTGGTCCGTTGTCCAGCAGTCAGGTGCATCGCTTTGCCCGGTGTTGGTGGTGGCAGTTGCGCCAGCAGCAGCTAACGTTAGAGCAGGGGTCTCCAACCTTTCTCCACCTGAGAGCTACTTTGAAAAAATGAAAGTTGCCAAGAGCTACTTGCATCGCATCGCTTACATTTATTTACATATCACTCATCAGTTGAATTAAGCTACTTTTGTGTGAAATTGCAATACCTAAAGCTTATCTAAAATCTTAACTTCACATCAAGGTCCAAGAAAACGACAATTTCTCACATATTAATATGGACAACATAGTAAGTACATCACTGAAGATTCACATAAATGTCCAAGAGAAAAATACAATGTTTTCACTTCTTATTATGGCCCACATAGTAAATACATCGCCTTAATCACCACCTTGCAAGCATCTTATGGCACGTGTAAAATAAGTGCATTCACTCTTTTTTACAGTTAGTGAGATGACTGGCGCTGCATGGAGTCCACAGGTGTATGCTGGAGTGTACCCACTTAGGTTCACTCTAATAGAGTCATTTACATGTTCATCAGTCGGTCTTGTTCTGTAGTTAGATTTCATGACATTCATGCCGGAGAAAGCTGCTTCACAAAGGGATGTAGAGCCTAATAAAGCAGACATGTTCAGTGCTGCTTGGTGAATGTTCTTATAGTTTTCTGGGTCTACAAGGCTCCAGAAATGTTGTGAGTTTTGCTGAGACTTCAGCTGAACATGATTTTGGAGATTTATAACCTCCATCTCCATCTCCACAGGATTGACACTGAACAGTGCAGCCATATTTTCTTCTTCTTCGTCTTGACATTAAATTATAAACCATAATTAATCAATTGTATAGGTCTAGCCTCCCTATATCTGTGTGTGACATTTTTCCATCCTCAAAAACAAAAAACTAATACTTCTGCAGTCTAGCTGCAGCTTCTAGCAACGGTCTTCTGTTAAAGAAAGGACACTCATGTCCTGAATGAGGCATCACACACAGGACTTGAGTCTGAACACAGCAGACAACAGGAGTATTTACAACAGCATTATAAAAACAAAAATAGTGCATGTGGGTGCTCACTTACATTCTCTGTCTTACTGTTACATGAATCCCATGAATGTATGAGATTAAGTTAGCTTCATCATCTCAATCAGTGATTAAGTGAATAATAAAGTTTCTATCAGCCTGTCACTCTTATTAGTAGTTATTTTTCAGGAGGGGGCGGGGTTTGGAGGAACCGAGAGGAGACGGTGATCGCGGAAGCTTTCCTCCTGCCTTCACAAACTTTACACACGTATTTATCAACTGAAAATAGCAAGAGGACATTCATACTCTGCAATCCAAGACTTGATTAAATCCACCAAAAACCTGACATGATGATAACGAGTGTTTTTCAAAAACACAAATCCCTCCCTGTGTGTCTATGAGCCGCAGCGACGCGGCCTGATTCAGAGCGGGTCATTCTGCCGTTGGTTCTGACTGGTGCTGCTGGAGAAACAGACTGCTCCGTGTGTGGTGTGGCTGTGTCGCTTTGCCGCTGTCACATCTGCTCCTTGATCTCTGCGTCACGGACCAATTTTATATTTGTGTGACAGAAACAATTCTAAAATAAAAACACTTTATTGTCCGGCCGCGGCCGAAAAATCAAGAAGCAACGTTACTACGCTATAATCGATAATCGAGCGGCGAGCTACTGAAAAGCTGCCCGCGAGCTACCGGTAGCTCGCGATCGACGTGTTGGAGACCCCTGCGTTAGAGGCTCTGGAGGAGGCGGCGGAGCTAGTGCTAATGCTAATGCACTAGAACTTGGAGCTGGAGGATCAACCAAAGAAAGCTCCCCATCAGACACAATTTCCAACACAGGCACAGCATTCTCTGTATTTGAAGTTTCTTCCGGCGACAACCGCTGTCTTTTTGCACTTTTATTAATCCACGCTAACATTTTAGAAATGCTAATTTGTGACGTGACTTGCTTTCCTTCTCTCGGGGGCGTGCCTGCTCTGTTCTATCACTCTACATAGCCACCCACTGGGTGGGAGTTGCACTGCATAAACACAACACACGTGCATCTAGGTATGTAAATTGTAAAGCATTAAAACATGGTTTTACTAACAGTTTTCAGTATGTTGTTACTTCGGCATTATTATTATTATTATTATTATTATTATTTTGAAACGTGTATTACTATTAAATCACGGTCAAATAGGTTAATTTTGACATAGTCGTTTCCACCACAGTATTTACATGGAGAAGATAAACCCCGCCCCCTCTCCAGCACGTTCTGTTTGAATGACAGGAGTAAACAGCTGACAGCCGCTGTGAAACTCCAGCGGTTAGAGCGATGAGAATGTCCGTTCGGCACCTCATGACGCATCTACTGAGTACCGGGCGGCTGTATATATATATATGGATGTATAATAAGAACGGCGGGAGAGTGTTGAGTACTGGCACGGTGCATGAGTACCGGAGTACCGCCAGCATGCCGGTACTGAGCAAGAAGTGCCGGTACCCCATGGGTCAGAACCAGAAGTGCCGGTGTTATGCCGTAGGTTGAAGCCTTGCCGTGGATTGAAGCCCTGTTCGCGGGGACGCGCAGAGGTGACGTAATCGCCTGTGTTGAGCGTTCGCCGTATTTTCACCCTTTTCAAAGCTTTTTTCTCTCTTTTGAGTGATATATCAGATTAAACAGCAAACGGCTGAATACATAATGTGCATACAATTGCGAGGAGGCTCGTTTTAAGGACACGTTTTTCAGATCTGTCACAATCTTCGTATTGGAATAAACTTCCGTTTTTGAGTGTATAGCCCCACTCTGTTATATTCCTCCTTCCTACAGAACAGACAATGACAGGATAATATGTGATTTGTCAATAGTCCTATTTCTTAAAACCTTCTCTGTTGTTTAAGTGTCTGATAACCACGAATATTAAGCAATGATATAACAGTAATTGATATCAGACACTGTGTTATTTTCAATCAAGCCTAAAAAATAATGTGTTCAAACTGGCTTCACTCACTTGAATTGCTCCTTTGAATATCATTTTTATATATCCCTACTCAACACATGTTTGTATTGTAATGCCACTCCTATTTTTTTAATTGTATTTTAAGGTGACATTGAATGCTTTGAAAGGTGCCCTAAAATAAAGTGTATTATTGATCTTGTATCTGTGCCTCTATTACATTACATTTCATTTTCTATCACACTATTAATGTTCCTTATTTTAGACTAGCTTAATCCTGGTGTCAATAGGGAAGATCTGCACTGTTCTCTCCATAACATGTTCAGAGCAGGTATTTCTCCTGCCGGATTTGGAACCCCCCCTTTATCTTTCTCCAGGATAGTCACAACTTCACCAAAATACTGGTGCTGGCTGTTCCCCTCTAGTTTATGCTCACAAAAGCATTTCACTCTGGGCCCAGCAGGTACAAAAATAAAGAGGGGCTTCCAAATCCGGCAGTGCAGTTGTTAGAGCTGCCGGATTTTGAAGCGCCCCCTGTCATTTTGGCCAGGATAGTCACAATGTCACCAAAATCACACTGGTGCTGGCTGTTCCCCTCTAGTTTGTGCTCACAAAAGCATTTCACTCTGGGCCTAGCAGGTACAAAAATAAAGAGGGGCTTCAAAATCCGGCAGCTCTAGCAACTGCACTGCCGGATTTTGAAGCCCCTCTTTAGTTTTTGACCTGCATACCGCGTACCGGTGAGTACCGGCCCAATTCCAGCACTGATTATAGGGCTGCGAGTAGGGTTGCCAACCGTCCCGTATTAGCCGGGACGTCCCGTATTTGAGCCAAAAGGGGCGTGTCCCGTACGGGGCTTTGTTTGTCCCGGACTCCCGTGTAAAGGGACAAATAAAAAATATGTTTCTGTTTGCGCGCAATGCAGGGTGTCTGGCTGCGTGCCTGTGTGTTTGTGTGCTGTATGGGAAGGGCACTAGGACCGCTCAGTTGACAGGGCAGGCACAATGCTCGCACGTGTGTGTGTGAGATTTTCTCCGGTGGGCCGCATTGTTTGTGTGGCATGTCAGCCTGTTCAGTCGTGTGGGAAAATGAGCGCTGCCGGTGGAGGAGGTGATAATGAAAGAGGAGAAGAGAGAGAGGATGTGGTTCTGGGCCCTGGCCCTTCTAAAAAGAAAAGACTTGTGTCTTACAACAAACAGTGGAAGAAAAACACAGTTGGGTAAAGCCTGTGAGTGGAGATCTGTCTCGGGTCTTCTGCGTGTATGTGTGCGCGCGTGCGTGCGTGTGTGTGTGTGAGAGAGTCAGTCAGCTGATTGATGGGGAAATGGTTGAAGGATAACATTAAGTCTAATAATGATGTACCGTGCATGTTCACATCATGTATACTTTGCATTACTTAATACCATTTTTCAAATATTTATTTGTTAACATTTTGGACAAAATAGCCAATTGTACATCGAGGTGCCCAGATGTCCCTAGTGCCCACCTATCCGATTTGAACATGCTGATGTACAATGTGATGTAGTAGCCTAATGCAGGTGTAAGACCATTGTGTTTGTATTGTGTTATAGGTATGCATAGTTTTCTATGCATTTTGAGGGGATTGACCCCTCGAATCCTAGGGGGCTGGCTCCCCCAAAAGAATTAAATAACATAACCCTAACCCTAAAACCGAAATAAAGTAACAAAAAAACTAAATCCGCCAGAAACCCGAAAATCTTCGCGCGCGCGGGGGACACATGCATGTGTCCCGTTTCTCCATTTCTGGAAGTTGGCAACCCTAGCTGCGAGGCCGTCTTTCAACCAGAAGGTTGTTGGTTCGATCCCAGCCAATGCAGTCAGCATGTGTCCTTAGACAAGATACTGAACCCTGAGTTGCTCCCGATGACCAATGGTGTGTGAGTGTGTGAGTGTTAGTAAGTGGCACTGCTCTGTATGAATGAGGTGTGAAAGGTTGAATGATGACTCGTAATATGTAAAGCGCTTTGAGGGTTTGAAAAGACTGGATAAAGTGCTATATAAGTACAGTCCATTTACCAATGGGAGATCCTCCTGGATCAGTGCTGGGGGTAATGCTTTTGAGTATTCAGATTACTTTTTTTGTTTCAATCAATGTCACACATTGGTTTGAAATTCATTTAATTTGTATTTAGTCAAGTTTTTGATGAAGTTTCAAAAACTTTCTTTGTAAGGACCATCTAATACTGTGCAGAAGGAGAAGCTCCACACTGCACTTTAAATTTGAATGATCACATGGGTTCGCACAGAGGGGGGTCCGGGGGTATGCCCCCCGGGAAGATTGTTTTGAACATTTTAAAGTAAAATGCTTCAATCTGGTGCACTTTGAGCAGAATTAGTACTAGATCTAGGGCAAGCATCCTCAAAGTACGGACTCCGGCCCGGATCCGGACCGAACCACAACTGTCTCTGGACTCTGAGCAAATTATACTTTTCATATGTATTATCTGTGTTATCTGCGAAACATCGCCACAACGCAACGAGTCAAAAATGATCCGCTATGTCCATAGAGTGCAAACAGCGCTCATCGGACATTTATGAGAGAAAGTCTCTAATGTCCGAGTGCAAGTGAATGCAGCACAAGATGCACGTCATGTAACCCCTCCCCCGGTCCTGGCGCGAGCGTGGACATATGATTGGCGGCGATTTCATTTGAACGGGACGGCGCAAAACGAGAAGCATTCTGACCCAAGCACTGAAGGAATGAGGTATTTGCAGTCGACACTGACAGAGAAGAGACTGTCAGTGTGGCTGTACTCAGCATTGAATCAAAACGCACTAAAGCTGTTGATCTTAATACGTTTGTGAGGCGTTTTGCTGAACAAAATGGTAATCTCCGCATTCAGCTGTAATACACGTCAACTTGATGCTCTGCTCACGAATGAGCATACAAAACTATTAAGATGATGACCTTACATGTGTAAATATATTTTTTTCTTTGAGGGGGTCTGTCCCCAAAAAACTGTTTTAAGTCCTGAGAAAGTCAAATAAGACGGTGTGTAAAACTACACTGCCCAGCCAAAAAAAAGTAACCACTTTGATTGAACTAGGCCAGTAGGTAAGGACTTTCCACTGGATAATAACTGCAGTATAAAAGAATGCATGACTGAAGTGATGGAGGCCATGTTGAAGGCAAACAAAAAGAGGAAATAACAGGTCAGATCAAGCAAATCCCTCTCTCAGATTCCACAGCAACCAGAAGAACATAAATACTGGCTGGTGATTTGATTAATCAGCTTTGTGAGGGAATAAAAAATGCACAGTGCATTTCCTTAGCTGTGGGTGAGTCCACTGACACCACTGACAATGCTCAGTTGCTGGTGTTTGTGAGTTTTTATGATGAGGCAAAGGGGAGTTTGTTGAAGATGTGTTGGGCCTGACGAACCTACATTTATAAAGCAATAATGGGAATGCTTAATGAAAGAGGGTGCAGCTGCCTTTATTCATAACTGTGCAGCTCTTACACTGCGACTCTGAGGGATCAAGCACAGACACAATAACAATGAAAACTGCTGCATACAGATTATTTTTGTTTTTGCAACCTCGTGTTAAGAATCTTGTTGCAATTGTTTAAAAGTTTGAATGACCGTAATAAATGGACCTTTGTCTTATTGAAACATTTATTTTGGACCTTTAAGATTTGTATTTGAGTACCCCTGATCTAGGGTGTACAACACCTAATTGCTGCAGGTCTCCCTTGAAAAAGAGATCTATGATCTCAAGGGACAATCTGGATAAATAAAGGTTTGAAATTAAATGAACTCTAAAACACCCATATGAAAAAAATCGGTTTATATTTTAATAATCTAATAAGTATGTGAACATAACCAATATCCTACCATAGACAATAACAAATAAATGTAACTTATTTTATTTTTGTTGTTCTGTCATATCTTATTTGACCTATTAACATTTATTTATTCATGCATATTTTTTAATCTCTCCAGTTTTAAAGGATATTTTTGGTTTACTGTCCTATAGTATACATTGGAATGATTTCAAACCTGTTGTAATTTATCCTAATAATTATAAAGGAGTGCCTTGGAAATATTTGTTTACATCAATTGTGATCAAAACGTTTCAGACCCACTGAGATAACTTGGGCTGCGGCCACACGAGGACGAATTCGGTCGTTTGCGTTACTGTTTAGTGTCATATAGACCGTTCGGCCACACGAGGACGACCGAATACGGCACTAAACGACTGAGGAAACGATAACGGGTCCCAAGGTGGATAGAACGGCATACGCAACTCTCTGGGGGGTCAAACGGCTCCGTGTGTACGCGCTATACGATCATTTTCAGATCACTGATAGTGATTGCGCAATAGCCCCACCTCTTCTGCTCACCTCCGCTTACCCCGCGCTATTGCTGAAGTGTTTCGCCACCAACAACAACAACAACAATGGCGGATCGCAGAGTTGCTATCGTGCTCCAGACGCTATTGACCATGCTACAGTTGTTTGTGCAACATCTACAGCAATAATGATGAGGCAATAGCCCCGCCTCTCCCCACCTCTGCTGCTCACCCTCGCGTCAAAGTAAACTGCACCCTGAATTCAGATTATTTATCTTTCTCTCGATATGGACCTAAACGCGAGTGAAGTCTAATTTGACAGGACGGAGACACGCAGCTCTGCTCACCTGCAGCTCCTCCCGCTGCAGCAACACACACACTTCAAGTCAGATCATCACCCTTAGCTATTTTAATTACCTCTCAAACTAAACTAGTTATAAATATGTTTATTCTTACTGTCGGTCGGGTCACTCATTACTGGACCAGCTGCTGCATGAGACAGACACTGACGCTGAGAGAGAGGGAGGAAAAAGAGAGGCTCCGTGTATTTTATTATTATAATATATAGAGTCATTATTCATTTGTTTTAAAGCTCAATAAATAACAAAGAAGACCTTTGACCGGCACTTTTATCATTTTGTCGGAAGATTTAAACTTTAATACACGTTGACTGGCGAAAAACTCTGCCCGGTTCCCTCGGCCCCCACCGCGGAGAATAAACAGAAGGGCAACCATGACAACCTTCTTCTTCGCTGCTTTTGTGGAGGAAGTTACAGCGCCACGTACAGGCTCTGCATATGTACTGCAGCTTCTCCAGCGGTTGGAGCTAAACGGAGCGGTCTCGTGTGGACAGACACTATCCGGATAACTATTGCGTGTGGACGGAAGCTTGTATGTGATTGCGTTTGCGTTAATCCTATGCGTTTAGCCGTTTTCGTCCTCGTGTGGCCGCAGCCTTAGACTAAAGTGAACTATCTAAACACTCAGAGTCCTTTACCTCACTGAGCCTCTCAGTCTGACTGGAGAGGACTCTCCCTCCACATTATTGTAGAAACATCTTCTTCTAATATCCGTGAGCAGCTAGCACCAGATGCTAATAACACCGCCGGTACCGGTGCGTCCTCCCTCTCTCTCTCCTTCACTCGCTCGCTCCCTCGCACTTTGGCTGTGAGCTGCGTGGGCGACTGATAAGCCAACACCCCCCACTTTCATCACTTACAGCGCCCATCGTACAGGGCAAATGAAAAGTGTAACCGGGGTGAAAAGGGTGTTACATTTACTTAATTATGAATATTGTTATATCAAGGCCGAAAATTAGGATGAGCACCAACGGTCAAAAATGTTTTTTCTACCAGCGCAGCGCCTCCCCAGATCTGGCGCCCTAGGCGAACATCTACAACGCCAGTGCTACGGGCCGGCCCTGAGGGAAACAATGGCAAAGCTACAACTCTGAAACAACAGCGGCTAGTTTTCTATTCCACTATCACTTAGAGGAAAATAAACAAGCTTGTAGCTGGTTACAAGACAGGGCAGAAGCTTCCAATATGTCAGGTCTCGAACAGGTGGCGTCTGCCTGCATCACAGAGGTGGTAGAGGAGGCTTCCCAATAACTGTAGAGTCATTCATTTACAGTGGCGAACCGTGGCTATCACAACTGGACCTTCTGTAGACACACCCACCCCCCCGCCAGTTAACTAGCGGGCCTTCTAGAGAACCCTGGAACCGAGGGGAACTCTGAAAGAATACGCCCATTGGCTACAAATCAATATATGATTGGTTGATCAAACTGTCAGTCCAAACGTACGCTCTCATTCAGTGCAACGGCCAGGGCATCCGATCAAGGATGTAGAATACCTGGTTGAAGGATATTCTACCCAGAGACCCAGAACAAGATCTGATTGGTTGCTTTCTTTTCTAACACAAAACCACTGAAATGCGTAGTGCATGGTCCGAGAAGGACAAACAAATCAACATAACACTGTAATATTACAGATCAACAACACGGATACCATTCTCATTTATTCATTTCATTACATTTTATTACATTTTATTTATATAATTAAATCGATTTTTTGTTTGTTTTATCTGAGTGTTCCAGGGTGTTCTCTGAATACCTTGAAGGCCCTGACGGTTCGCCACTGTTCATTTAGAGGGAGGTGCACAGGCTATACTTCTTCTAGACCGGCAGGAGAAGTATTCAGGTCTTGTACTTGAGTAAAAGTAGAAGTATCAAAGTGTAGGAATACTCTGTTACAAGTAAAAGTCTTGCATTCAAAATGTTCCTCAAGTAAAATTACAAAAGTATTAATTAGCATCAAAATATACCTATTTTAGATATAGGCTACTTATAAGTAGCAGAAGTAGTCATTATGCAGAATGATATGTTTTATAATGATTGATCATGAAAGTGTTCTCAAAGCTGGTAAAGGTGCAGTGTAGAGCCGATGAAGTCAGAGGCGGTGTATTCAGAATGGACTTCCACATTTATTCATTAATCAAGAAGACGTGAGTACATGTGCTGCTCTGTGTAACCAGCTAGCATGAATGACAACAAACCCCGGTACCCTCACTAACGGGGCCGGGTTGCAACACACACTAATCGCACGGTGAATTATGTACTAATAATTTGCAAATGTAACACTTGATTAGATTTCACATCATTCATCCACATCTGTGAAGTAACTAAAGGGATTACATATATGTAGTGGAGGAAAAGTGCACCGTTTACCTCTGAACTGTAGTGGGGTAGAAGTAGAAAGTATCATTGACCTCAAAGTACCTCAAAATTATACCCAATTGAGTAGATGTACTTAGTTACTAAACACCACTGCTCTGGACAATATAACCAAGGATCCATTGTACGGATGAGCTCTGATGATTTCATATTTTGTTTCTATAATAAGTCTGACCGTGGATGTCTGAATTAATGGTAGAACTGTTTACAACAGTCTCTGTGCAGCGGGCAGCTGTTAGAGTCTGCTGGCTCTGTGACGGTCCCCCTCCCACAATGTTACTGAGCGGCAGTGCGACCCTCAAGAGACCCCGAACTGCTAGGTGTGTGAATAGTGGCAGCTTTTGTCTCAGTTAGACTTTCTGAGAGGGCAGCAGCAAAAGATAAAGGCCCATCTAAAACACATGTGTGTGACCCCTGTGAACAGCATTTCATTGTGTTGCTGTGTAACAAAGTCAAATGGTTTTGCCCTTTTTGAAGTGTGCATTAGCCTTTGCCTTGCAGGGGCATTTACAGACAGAATACAACACGAGCTACCTTTCCCTTGCTGCTCTCTTTATTCGGACACATCAGTGAACATCAGTGCATCTAGTTAGAGCCCAGCAGGCCAAACACTGAGCAGCAGCAACGCAAAATGGCAAATGAGGTGAAGGTGACGTAGGAAAGGAAGGCAGCAAGGTGTATGAGCAGGAAGTAATAATGAGCAGGAAAGTGAAGACAAGGAGGTGTTAGTTGGTGCGTGCGATAGGAATGAGATGAGAGCAGAGCCAGAGAGCATAAGAGCCTGAAGAGCGGCTGAGCGAGTGTGACCTTGCTTTGGGCGGCTTTTGGAGGGGTGGTGGGGTGGACGCATTGTGATGAGAGTGTGACATTTTAAGTGAACACAAATTCCATGGAAGCTGGAGTGCGTGTCCTGAGTCTGGACGGTCTGTTGATCAGCTTCAGCGCGAGGGAATCACGTCACTGATTCCACACTTTGCTCCGATAAGCTATTCTGGAGAGTTGTAAGATGTGTTGTTGAGTTGTCTCGTAGCGATGAACATGTCTGGGCTTTCATTGAGACAGGTGAGCATTTGCCATCTTGGTCCAGACTGTGGAGTCTATGGCTTATTACTCTGTTCATAATTATTGAGCCAGCTCAAGCGCTATCCCTGTTCCCTTAGTGATGTAAATCCAGCTTTGGGCTATTTTGTATTGCAACCTTGTGGCAGACAGGATGGTGAAAGCAAAGTGAGGCTTATAGAGAAACCATCTGAACGCAGAGGATGTCATTACTCTTCAGCCCTACCTTTTCCAATCAATATATACTTCACACTATGGTACGCTAAGCAAAAGAGGTGCCTTGCTTTAGCTACTAACATGATTACTTTACACTTTTTAACATGGTCATACTTTGATTTGTAAGACAGCATTTTGAGTTTGATTACAAAATTAAAACTTCATTTAGGAGGTTTAAGTTTGCAAGTGTACCGTACAATGACCATGCTGGTGATTCTTCTGTTTGCGTTGGTACTCCTTGAGACTATTGCACCACCTGCAACAACACCTTCACACTCAAGAAGTGCACCGCCAGGACTTATTTAGCTGCTCTCAGAGGTCCATTACCCATGGTGCAGCGGGGTTCCTGGGATGAAAGCCTCAGCATAATGTCAGCTGCAACTTTTTCCACTGCAAACATGACAACTTTAACATCAGGAACATGAGGCTTTTTCACATTTCAGATTTGATATAATTCAATAGACATTATAGCGACACATATTTATGGTACACACCCTCCCCTCCCATTATAATATGGGCTTGTCCAATAAAGAATAAATACTCCACAGTATCAGGATGATGTCTTCCTTACCTATGAATATCTAGTTGACAAATCTTTGGCTTTTTTACCAGGCGTTTCTAACAAATATTAGCAAGAAACGACAAATCCAATCCCATGAGCGATAGGGGGAAATGAGACCTGTTTACTCTCTGTGTAGTACATCTAGCGATAACTAGCGACTGTGGTACAGTAGTGGTTCAGTTATCGCTTCAGTAGTTCCAATTCAACGCCTTTATGTCAGACCCTCAGTTTGGTTGGTTGTTTAAAAATAAAACATCCTGTAAGTCTATATATTGACTAACTATCTCAATATCTTAACTAACTATCTCAATATATTGACTTAGCTATCTCAATATCTTGACTAACTATCTCAATATATTGACTTAGCTATCTCAATATCTTGACTAACTATCTCAATATATTGACTTAGCTATCTCAATATATTGAGTTATATATATAAAAATGTTTAAACAATTAAGTCAAATACAGAATAAGGCACATAGACATCAATGTTCATCATATAAGCGGTACAACTTCATATTAAGGTACACAAATTCACCATCAACTGGTTGTTAATTAACATGCATATTAGCAGTATTAGCATTAACCCTCCAATTAGTCCTTATTTATTGCAAGTTAGGAAGTTGTTGTACATGAGCTTTGGTCTTAATATGCTCTCCTCAATATCTCTAAATACACTGAACAAAAATATAAATGCAACACTTTTGTTTTTGCTCCCATTTTTCATCAGATGAACTCAAAGATCTAAAACATTTTCTATTTACACAAAATAACCATTTCTCTGAAATATTGTTCACAAATCTGAAAACATCTGTGACAGTGAGCACTTCTGCTTTGCCGAGATAATCCATCCCACCTCACAGGTGTGGCATATCAAGATGCTGATTAGACAGCATGATTATTGCACAGGTGTGCCTTAGGCTGGCCACAATAAAAGGCCACTCTAAAATGTTCAGTTTTATCACACAGCACAATGCCACAGATGTTGCAAGTTTTGAGGGAGCGTGCAATTGGCATGCTGACAGCAGGAATATCCACCAGAGCTGTTGCCCGTGAATTGAATGTTCATTTATCTACCATAAGCCGTCTCCAAAGGCGTTACAGAGAATTTGGCAGTACATCCAACCGGCCTCACAACCGCAGACCACGTGTAACCACACCAGGACCTCCACATCCAGCATGTTCACCTCCAAGATGGTCTGAGACCAGCCACTCGGACAGCTGCTGCAACAATGGGTTTGCATAACCAAAGACTTTCTGCACAAACTGTCAGAAACCGTCTCAGGGAAGCTCATCTGCATGCTCGTCGTCCTCATCGGGGTCTCGACCTGACTCCGGTTCGTCGTCGTAACCGACTTGAGTGGGCAAATGCTCACATTCGATGGCGTCTGGCACGTTGGAGAGGTGTTCTCTTCCCGGATGAATCCCGCTTTTCACTGTGCAGGGCAGATGGCAGACAGCGTGTGTGGCGTCATGTGGGTGAGCGGTTTTCTGATGTCAATGTTGTGAATCGAGTGGCCCATGGTGGTGGTGGCGTTATGGTATGGGCAGGCGTATGTTATGGACGACGAACACAGGTGCATTTTATTGATGGTATTGTGAATGCACAGAGATACCGTGACGAGATCCTGAGGCCCATTGTTGTGCCATTCGTCCACGACCATCACCTCATGTTGCAGCATGATAATGCACGGCCCCATGTTGCAAGGATCTGTACACAATTCCTGGAGGCTGAAAACATCCCAGTTCTTGCATGGCCAGCATACTCACCGGACATGTCACCCATTGAGCATGTTTGGGATGCTCTGGATCGGCGTATACGAAAGCGTGTTCCAGTTCCTGCCAATATCCAGCAGCTTGGCACAGCCAGTGAAGAGGAGTGGACCAACATTCCACAGGCCACAATCATCAACCTGATCAACTCTATGCCAAGGAGATGTGTTGCACTGCGTGAGGCAAATGGTGGTCACACCAAGGCAAGGCAAGGCAAGGCAAGTTTATTTATAGAGCACTTTTCAACGCAAGGCAATTCAAAGTTCTTTACACAAAAAAAAAAAAAAAAAATGAAAGACATTAAGCATTAAAAAAGAAAAGCTAATCAAATAAACATTAAGAAAAAAATACATGGATAAAAGTTACAGTGCAGTCTAAAATATAAATAGTTCAATTAAACATTACAAGAAAAAGTACATGGATAAAAGTTACAGTGCAGTTTAAGATATGAATAGTTCAAATAAAAGCAGCGACAAAAAGAAAAGTCTTCAGCCTGGATTTAAAAGTAGTCAGAGTTGCAGCGGACCTGCAGGTTTCTGGGAGTTTGTTCCAGATATTTGGAGCATAATAACTGAACGCTGCTTTACCATGTTTAGTTCTGACTCTGGGGACAGAAAGCTGACCAGTCCCTGAAGACCTGAGAGATCTGGATGGTTCATAGTTTAGCAGGAGGTCAGTAATGTATTTTGGGCCTAAACCATTCAGTGCTTTATAAACCAGCAGCAGTATTTTGAAATCTATTCTTTGACACACAGGAAGCCAGTGTAAAGACTTCCGAACAGGAGTGATGTGATCCACTTTCTTAGTGCTAGTGAGGACTCGAGCAGCGGCGTTCTGAATCAGCTGCAGCTTTCTAATAGATTTTTTAGTGAGACCTGTGAAGACACCATTGCAGTAGTCGAGTCTACTGAAGATAAAGGCATGGACAAGTTTTTCCAAATCCTGCTGTGACATTAGTCTTTTAATCCTAGATATGTTCTTTAGGTGATAGTAGGCTGATTTAGTAACTGTTTTAATGTGACTGTTGAAACTCAGGTCAGAGTCCATGACTACACCTAGATTTCTGGCTTTATCTGTTGGTTTGAACATTGCACACTGAAGCTCAGCGCTAACTTTTAAACGTTCTGCCTTGGCTCCAAAAACCATTACCTCAGTTTTATCTTTGTTTAATTGGAGAAAGTTCTGACACATCCAGTCATTGATTTGTTCAATGCACTTACTCAGTGTTTGAATTGGAGCATAGTCTCCTGGTGAAATTGTTACGTAAATGTGTGTGTCATCTGCATAGCTATGGTAACTTATTTTGTTGTTCTTCATTATCTGAGCCAGTGGTAGCATGTAGATGTTAAAGAGAAGAGGCCCCAAGATGGAGCCTTGAGGAACCCCACATGTCATATTTGTCAACTCAGATGTGTATTTACCTATAGAAACAAAGTTGTTTCTGTCCTTTAAGTAGGATTTAAACCAATTTAGAACTGTTTTCGAAAGTCCCACCCAGTTTTCCAGTCGGTCCAGTAATATGCTGTGGTCAACAGTGTCAAACGCAGCACTGAGATCTAATAATACTAACACTGAAGTTCTGCCACTGTCTGTGTTTAAGTGGATGTCGTTAAAGACCTTTACAAGAGCAGTCTCAGTGCTGTGGTTTGGACGAAAGCCTGACTGGAACACATCGAAACAACCATTTAAATGCAAGAAATTACTCAACTGTTGAAAAACAACTTTTTCAATGATCTTACCTAGAAATGGCAGGTTTGATATGGGCCTGTAATTGTTCATTACTGAAGCATCTAGATTATTCTTTTTTAAGAGCGGTTTAATGACTGCAGTTTTCAGGGCCTGTGGAAAAATACCTGAGTGAAGAGATTTGTTTACTATATGAAGTAGTTCTGAGGCCATGCAAGGCAAAACATCTTTGAAAAATCCTGTTGGAATAATATCAAGGCAGCAGGAGGAGGATTTCAGAAGTTGTATAATGTCCTCCAGGTTTTTATCATTAATCTGATGGAATTGTGTCATGATCTCTGAATTGATGTTAAGTGGACACAGAGACAACACATTTGCTGTTCCTGATGCAGAGGCACTGACTGCTTGTCTGATTTTCTGAATTTTGTCAGTGAAAAAGGAGGCAAAATCATTGCACGCCCTGGTGGATAGAAATTCAGAGGCTACTGACACTGGGGGGTTAGTTAGTCTGTCGACGGTAGCAAACAAGGCACGTGCGTTGTTTTTGTTTTTGGTAATGATGTCAGAGAAGAATGATTGTTGTGCGTTTTTCAATTCCAAATTATAAAGGCCAAGTCTCTCTTTATAAATTTCAAAGTGAACCTGGAGATTTGTTTTTCGCCACCTGCGTTCAGCTTTTCGACATTCTCTTTTTTCTGTTTTAACGGTCATGGCCTTTCTCCATGGAGATATGTTCTTCCCAGTCACTTCCTTTACCTTAATTGGAGCAATGGCATCTATAACATTTTTAATTTTTGAATTAAAATGATCTACTAGCTCATTTACTGAGGTGTTAGCAGGGGCAAGTGTGGAAGAAAAAAATCTGAGTAAACATTTCCCTAGTATTTTCAGTTAAATATCGCTTTGTGGATACCTCTTTTTGAACACTTGTGTGAACAGAAATAGAGCTCTCAAAGAAAACACAGGAATGGTCAGAGAGCGCAACATCAGTCACCACAACCGTAGAGATATTCAGACCCTTTGAGATCATTAAGTCCAGAGTGTGCCCCTTATTGTGCGTGGGCTCCGTCACATGCTGAGTCAGTCCATAGCTATCAAGAACACAAAACAGTTCTTTAGCCCCTCTGTCCTGGGGGTTGTCAACATGGATGTTAAAATCACCAACAATGACTAGACGGTCAAAGTCAATACACACTATAGACAGCAGTTCAGTAAGGTCATCAAAAAAGCTTGCACAGTATTTGGGTGGCCTATAGATATTTAGGAACAGAGCTCGAGAGGAGCATTTCAGCTGAAGGGCCACATATTCAAAAGAATCAAAGTTTCCATACGATGTCTTCCTGCATTGAATGGAATCATTGAACAGAATAGCAACTCCACCCCCTTTCTTATGCATTCTTTCCTGACTGATACAACTAAAGTTGGGAGGGGTTGATTCGATAAGAACAGCTGCACTGTTATTTTGTTCAATCCAAGTTTCTGTTAAAAACATAAAATCAAGATTGTGCTCAGTGATAAAATCATTGATTAAAAATGTTTTTCCTGCCAAAGACCTGACATTTAATAAAGCTAGTTTAAGTTCGTTAAACACACTATCAGTCATGTTTTTTGTAACAAGCTGTGGCTGACATGGAATCACTGCTAAATTAGATAAACTCACACAAACGTTTGAGTGCTTCCTGTATCTAAGATCATTCACCGCTCTTAATCTATTACCTATCAACACAGATATCGGCAAAGCTACTGGCAGGCAGGGCCCCGGCATGTCCTGGAAAGAGTTGACCCAGCAGATATCAGTTTGCAGATTGTTTTGGTTTGGATGATTGTGGTAGGCATGGTGATGAAGCCGGGGGAGATGGTGCGCGTCTCTGCTTTGGTGATTTTGGTGGGCGTCGTTGAGGAGCGGGGGTAAAGGACATGCTGCCAGCCCTGCGTATCGCCTTAGTCTGGTCTTTGAAATCCAGGAAGGAATCGGTGCCAGCCCTCTGTATCTCCTTCTTGTGTTCCACGATCTCCAGGAGGGTGGGCGAGGGCGAAAGGGTGAACGGAGTATCCTCAAAGGCGTTGACAGGGGGGGGGGTGACGGGCGGTGGGGACTCCTCCGTGTGTTTCATAGGTCTCCCATAATCAGAACATTCCTCAGGCGGTGCAGTGATACTTCTTCAGGGTTTTCTGCGCGATGTGTTGTGTCTATCTCCTGTTTTGATTCCTCTTGCCGCTTGTCCTTGGCAGAGGGAACAGATTGATGACGCAGGCAGTTGAATATGTTAGAGATAAACAATTTCACTCCTGACTTGTTCAGGCAAACTCCATTTGCCTTGAAAAGATGTCTGCGGTCCCAGAAAAAGTTTAAATTGTCAATAAAATGCACAGAATGGTCAGAACAGACAGTTGAAAGCCAGGTGTTCAGTGCAAACAATCTGCTGAATCTCTCCACTCCTCTTCTGACTGGCGGTAGAGGGCCACTGATGAACACCTCTGCATTTAGAGAGCTGGCAGTTTCCAACAGACATTTAAAGTCTTTTTTCAGCACTTCTGACTGTTGTTTCACAACATCATTTGTTCCAATATGTAGTACCACATTCTTCACAGTCGGATGTTCAGCCCCAATATGCAGGATCTTCTCAGCCAAGTCAGAGACTGTATCCTTAGGAAAACAGAGTACTTTGGTGTTGTTCTTACTACACAGACTCTGCTGTAAGAGATGTAAAAACATCTCTTACAGCAGAGTCACCCACAATCAGAGTTTCAGGCCCAGTCGTTAGCTTTCCCTCTAGCCTTTTACTTTTGGAGTAGCTATTGGTCCTTACCCTGCTGTGTGAAGAGGACGGGTTATCCAGGTCATCAGAAAGAGATCTCCGGCTCTCGGTCAGCGGAGCGTATCTGTTCTGGATTGGCACACTTGGTGGTTTAGGAGGATTTTTTGTAATTCTCCCTTTAGCAGCTGTCCACTGCTGTTTAGGGGTTGAAGAGGCGCTCCTCTTGGGTGATAACAATGCAGGCCAGCCGGTCGCATCACATATTTCAGAGTGTTGGGCTCTGCCCGTTATCCTTCCTCCCAAATCCCATGAAAATGATTTACTCTTCGGCTTTGCACCCAGAGAGTTCCAGGGAGGACCACCACTTGTAGATTTATGACCCGGTACACAGCCCTCCTGTTCCTTGGAATCCTTGTAGCTGCTAACTAGCTGTGAGTTAGCATACCCTTTTCCATTATTTTGCAACACTGGTAAAGTGGTGTCATTCCCACAACATAGTCCATTCACTTCCACGTTAACTTCCAGCCGTTGCATTTTCATTTCCAGCACGGCCATCTTCTGTAGAAGTTTGTGGAAGTCATCTGTAGAGAACGGAGGCATTTTTCTACCAACTAGCTTAAGCTAAATAGCATGCAGTAGCCTACCAGGCTTTAGCTGTTGCTAGGCCACGCTACTGTAAGACTGGGGTCGCCGTAAAAATGCTGAAATATGGCTGAAAACCTCCGTCTATTTACGAAAATGAACTGTCCCAGTGATAGGTTAATGTCCAGGAGCCGCTGCTCGAAGTTTTCAGAGAATAAGAATAGGAAAATCAGCATAAAAAGTAAGCAGAGGCAGGAGCAAGCAGAAAAGCGTCTGCACTGTAAGAAAGATAAGCAGGCATAAGATACACACCTGACACCATCTGCCCATACTTATTAAACAGTGATTTAAAAACCTTAGGAAACATATTCTGTGTAAAAGTGTAAAACATTGAAGTATAAGTTGCACAACAAATAAAAACCTCTCCACCGCCATCACATGCCCTTGACTTTAAGCACAGCAGCACTCTGCCTGAGGGTTTTATTAAACTGGATCACTCAGATCTCAGACACCCTCAACATGCTGACTGTAATTAGTTCCAAGATAAATCTGTACATGCATTGTAAGAAGTGGCCTGTGAAATAAAGGATAATCAACTAGTAGGTGAATATCAATGAATAGACCAAATCATTTGAGTCCCCATCTCCCTTATGCAATTATTTCCTATTCACATTATTTATAGCTAACAGATGACACTAACGACTTTGAGAGCTGGCCATGGCAGTCTTGCAAACGATCAATGCGTTTTTAAATGGGTTCACCCCCTTTTTACACCTTTGGGTCCCTCTGATTGGAAATGGCACCACAACTAACATAATCTGCTGTCAGTGCATAGTGCCAGCACTTTCTATCAGCCTGGGCTTCCTGCAAAGGAAACCAGCAGACCTATAAACCATGAACCAAAGCCATTAGACACTGCTCTTTTTAATAAAGAAGTTCACCCTGTGACTATTTAGTGCCTAAGGTGCCTACGCACCTAATTATCAGCTAAATTGACACATTGACATTGACCAATTGCAGCCCTGTTGTCTGGGACCGTCCTTTCTCCTGTCATTAAAGATGATTATTTCTGTAAAGTAACTTATGAACAATGGAAACAAGTTAGTTTACACTCTTCTGTTTGGGCTCAACAAAGAAGTTTGAAAATGTAAGGTTTCAGTGATCTACACTGCATCTTGTCTACTTTGGCTGTATGACCTACAAATCCTTGTGTTGACCAATACACAAACACTGAATGGAAAATTGACTACACATACATTCATATAATACAACAATAAAAAATGTTGCAGGCAAAACGTTCCACCTTTGTTAACATATAACATTTTATAAAACACTTTCTGTCATCTCAGGCCTCAATAACATCCTGAAAACATCCTCTGAATGTTGCTTGGAGAATGTTCCTCATTTGTTATCATGTAACATTGAGGGAACATTTTATAAAGAACTTATTTAATGTGTTACCCCAACAACGTCCAAAACACATCCTTAGAATGTTGCAGGCAAAACGTTCCACCTTTGTTAACATATCACATTAAAGGAACGTTTTATTAAAAAACTTTCTGTCATCTTATAGGAACATTATTTGAAATAATAAACATCCTAAAAAGGTTCTTTGAACATAAGATTAAAACGTTTCTTTAAAACATTATCAGAACCTGTAGGTAACGTTGTAGCTGGGTTTGTGTTTTTAACCTTCGATTTGGAGAAACAAATAGTTTTTTGGGAGTTTAGGATGGCCGAAGACACTACACTACCCATAATCCTCAGCTATCGTTTGGGACTAGAACATCCGCTTTGCTTGACAAACCCCGTGATTAGTCCTCAAGCCCTGTGATTGGATGTTGGAGTGGCAGTGCGACAAGGTTACGCTGAGCGTCAACAGCTCTATGAAATGGAATGAAACCACGGCAGACTTTCCAAAACTAGAATTGAACGGGTTATCAAATGTAAAACATATAATTAATAAATGGGTGAAATTGCTTGTGCCCATAATGGGCAGCATTGATATATACCCACATGACAGCTAAGGTCAGAAGAGCTTTATTCAACAGCTGGTCGTATGTCTGTGACCCCTCCTGTTGTTAATTGATAAGCCTGAAACATGCACTTGTCAAGGTTCAGAGGCACATTGTGCAAATATGGCAGTAGCCATCGATCATCTTAAGATAAGATATACTTTATTGATCCCAAGTTGGGAAATGTTTTTGTTACAGCAGCATGTACTACTTTGTTCTACTCCACTACAATTCAGAGGTTAACCTGGTATTTTTACTCCACTACATTTATTTTAGTTACTTTGCAGATTCTGATTAATGATGTGAAATATAAACAACCCTTAAATCAGACTTTAGTTACACCTGAGTAAAATTCAGGGAAGGTGATTGTCAAGTCCCAAAATAAACTATGCAATAAATTGGACGTTAAGTACTTTGTCAGACTTCATATTTATCTGTGGATAACCCCAACGTTTATTTCTTATTCAAAAGAAGACCTTAACTTAAAGTATTCTTTAATGTTTAAATAAAGCCTTATTAGTGTGTCTGTTTTGCACATCCTCCTGTTAATATCTTTGGACGTCCTCCACTAGCTGTTTTAATGTAGAGATCACTTCAGTATCTTCTTGATACTTTCTATTCTATATTTCTATCATTGACCTTCTACTTTCCCCTTATTGTGTATGTAGGCTACTCTTAATATTTAAATGTTTTCATCAAATATAACATATTCAATAAAAAAATGCTGGGTTTAAAAAACTGTCAAGTTTAGCAATAAATTATGCAATAAATTACAATTCACAATAAATTATACTTTATGAAGATGTTACAAATAACACACATTATACAATGCCATAATAACCTTCAATTATTATCATAGGACACTTCTGACAATAACATCTGAAGATGTGTAGTTTTATTCATGTTTTCACATAATTGTACAGGATATTGCTATATTATTTCACATACAGTATTGTAGTTCTACACATTAATATCTGAGGTATATCTGTCACTTAATGGTAAGCTATTGAAATTGTGAATCCAAAGATGTGTCTCCCATCACCCAAATCCCCTGACTATTCTCTCAACTCAGTATTTACATTCTTATATTCAAAGAAAATCAGTAATATCTTTAAAAACGAGTCCCTTTCTATCAGCTGTGCACCGTTATGGTGTAAATATAACCTATCTACCAATTGGATCAAATATAAAAGTCAGCCGAATTAGTGTTGAGACTGCAAGGAGACGTATTGTGTGAAGAGAAATTGAAGATGTTGTTTAATTGTTGATATATTTATGATCCACGTCAAGTATTCAGTTTCGGCGGCATTTCTTCCAGTTTGTCCAAAGGTCTTCTCATCAGGGCTCTCTAAATAAAGAATTACGGCAGATCTGTATTATGTAATGCAGCCGAACCGTGTATTACAATGCCTTTATGTGATGTCTTTCAAAGAGAAAAGCAAGAGCACTCGGAATAAAGTATTATTTTCTTTTTTTAAATGTTTTCGGATTTCACATCGCAGCGTTTGCAATTGCCGCAGATTGTTGTTCCTTACACGACCACTAGAGGTGCTAAACTTTCAAACATGACTATAGGTCGTAATAAGCTGCTGAACAATCGACCTATTTGGTCGTATGAGTTGGAGGACTTGTTGGATACTGCACACTCAGCTCATCAGGACCGATAAAGCTGAGACACTGTGGTTTTGTAATGCAGTTTATGGATAACCCAATCAAAGAGCTGAAGTGGCTGTAGGCTGTTGGGAGTTGTGCATCTATGGTTGTTGGTTCTAATAATTAAGTCCAACCTTTTTATTTCCTTTGCAGTAGATACCGCCTTAAAACTACTACAGAAAACAATGAACCCATCAACAAATAACCTTTGATGGCAGCTTGATCACCATGCTTCAGATTCAACAAAGCAGTCTTAATGCAAATACAATTTGATTATAAATGTATAAAATATTTAAGGCTTTCAACCTTTGAACTGTTAGAAAGATATCACTGGTCCCCGGCTTGAGCTTCAGCCTCAGAATCCATGTGTCTGTGATCCTCTCCAGAATGGAAGGAGTCATCACATACAGAGACTAGTTCCTTCACAGTGTCCTTCACATGCTGATATCAAGAGAGGGAGTCACACAGTCACAAGATGGAGGGATAGAAAGCAGTATTCAATGTTTACTTCAGATTAGCTCCACGTCAGAAATGAGCATGCTTGATGTCTCTCTCCATAGAGGCTGAATCATCATGTTAATCACATAGCTATCACCTGCCTCAAACAGTCCTGATGCTCTTCTAGGTCATCACACATCCTGTCATGTTCACAGCTACAGTTGGGATACCTTTGTTAGCATGCTACTCTCATGTTGGAGGAGGACACTCAGTGTTTTCCAAACACTTTCAAATCATACTCTGTCATAACGTCTCTTTGGGAACAGTATCTCACATCAGCTGAAGACCTTTTTGGAGACAATAGTCTGTGATATCTAGTTTCACTAAGGTTCTATAAGTTATACTTCTGCATGCTATTATAAAGACTATTCAATGAGGAAGCTAACAGTGTGCTATTCTCTCCTCCGTCATTTCTGATGGACAGGCACAAATGCTTTGGAAGATATATCTAAAAGACTCTAGCCAGTGATAGATGATGTAAAGAATCAGTAACAATATGTAAATGGTTATTTTGAGTTGGTAGACCAACTCTAAAGCATTACGCTCATAACGTTTTCAACCCTAACATATTTTGCGTGAGTCCTGTAAGAAGAGAACCAGCAGTTTATATCTCATGGACTGGCTCCTGATAAGTTATCATGGAACACCTGCAAACAGAGAAACATTTACAATAGAAGCCACCTGACAAGTGGCCTTAGGTTGTAAAGAGACATGTATCCAGGATAGGGACGTTTTGAGATGTCTGACAGACACAAATGGAGAGCCATAGGACATTATCTTTGGTTCAAGGTTCAATTATTGTCATTGTGAATTGATATCAACAGTGTTCCACAATGGAATGCAGGAAGAAGAGTAATGTGTGTATCACTCGGACTGCAAAGACAATCTATAAAATATAATGTCAGGAATTGGGTGGATGAACAGACATTGAATTCACTGGTATGAATGTGAGCCATAATCATAATCTTTGTCAGTACTGATCAATCAAGTTGTATATAGGGAGGCGTGTGGCGCAGTGGATAGAGCCTTGGTGTTGGGATCAGGGGGTCTCAGGTTCAAACCCCGCTGCAGTCAGCATGTCGTTGTGTCCCTGAGACGCTTCACCCCAAAGTACTCCTGTGGGGATTGCCCACAGTATTGAGTATGTGAGTCGCTTTGGATAAAAGCGTCTAACAAGTGTCGTGTAAATCAGTCTTTTATTAGCCTGCAACAAAGACATTACATTTTGTATAGACTAAAGTTTTTGCTTCTTCATCTATTTCTCTCTAGTTTTTCTTTCATTTCTGTTGATTCATTATATCATTATTTATTTCCCAGGAGGTCCAAAGGAATGGAAAAGCGGGTGTCCCTACAGGGCGGTGGCCCAGCCTGCTGAGTCTCACCTGCCCGCGCAGCAGCGGCAGCAGTGGCAGTGAGCTGTCTCTGTCCAGTGCTTGTAGTGAATACTCCAGTGGCTCCCACACCTGGGCGGAGGGGCGGGGATTCTCCAAACAGGTAGGTGTCAATCATCTCCATTTCCTCTTCTTTTGAGTTCAATTGTAAGCTGTTTGTGAAAGTAAAATCGTTGTTATGTCTTTATGGTAATTTAATAAAAACAACGAACCATATGTAAATGTCAGATTAATTATGTAAAATATGTCTTGTATTGCAGTGTGCCACAAGCCGGTACAAAAGGATGAGCACGGGTTCAGTTTCAAGTAATCACTCTGCACCCATCGAGCAGACAGACCTGGGATGGAAGGAAGGCCACATTCTGAAAGGCCTAAAGCATCTCCAGATGTGCAGCTCCAAAGAGGCATCCTCAGCTGCAACTGTGCAACACTGCAAAGACTGCATGATCGCCAACGAGGGCATATACTCATTTGGTTTCAAGTGTGGCCAACAAGGGAGTACTGCCAAGCAGGTAGCCCCTACAAATCAACCTTTGAAGGCTGGAGCAGGGACTGCTGCCCTCGACTCTGATGATGCAGATGATGACTCAACTAAATTACAAAGTGGTCAATCCCATGACCAACCAACAAGAGAGCTTGTTTGCTTGGATAAACTGGATGTAGCAAGAGATAATGACAACAATTTCCAAGAAGAACCTGTAAAACTTGCAGGGGATTCTGGTCCTTTTCCTTCCCCTGTCACAGACAACTTCTTATTTTTGGACGACCTCACGGTAAAACCTGGCATGAGCCCAACTAGCCTCACGCATTTGGAAGAGAAAAACAAAGACTCAATAGAAAAACAAAAACCTTCAGGCATGAAGTTAAGTGACAAAAACAATAACCAGGAAAGGTCTACTGACCGTAAATCCAGACTTGACCATGTCAAAAAACAACAGGGTAGACTTGCACTTACACACGTTGAAGATGGGAAGAATGAAGTGAGCTCTTCTATTCAGCATTTTGCAACGAAAGCTCTGAGCTGTGTGAACGTAGCCAGACAGCGGAGCTCCTCTATGGAGGTTCCTCACTGCAGAGACCAGGCAAGTCAAGCTGGCTGTGAAAACCAGAACCACACCATCTCAGAATCTTCACAGAGGAAACCCAAACCTCAGCTTTGTGACTCCGCAAGAAAGGCTTTTATTCTGCGGAGCAAGAGTGCGGATGGAGGGAATGAACAAACCAAGCAAACACATTCACCTCTCCACCAGAAGCTTATTAAGGGCCACAGGTCCAAAGGACAGTCGAACCCTCCTGGACTCAGTGTTCCTAGCAAAAGGACAGATCTCAGCAATACAAATTCTTCGAGCAAGGGATCCCTATGTCAAGATGAGAAAGAGGAGGAAGTTGCGGTATCAGCAAATTCCAAGTCTATAAAGAGTGTGCGCTCTCCGCTTGCTTCCCCTGTGAAACATTCAAAGGCATTTAAGCCTCCAGGGAATAATGAATGTTCAAAGAGCCCAAATAAATCACCTTTGCAAATCAATAGACTTCAATCAAACAATGAGCCGGTGGAAGAGAGCATCTATGACAACTTACCTTGCTCTCCACGAAAACAGCGACGCAAAGACCAGCACTGTGATAGTACCCGTTCAGAAATTAGGTCCCCATCCCTACCGCCACCCCCAGGTCGAACAACTTCTCTCGTCCTTAGGCCAAGTAGTGACAGCTTACTTAAAGCAACATCTGCAGGTCAGCCTCAAAGCTCTACAGCTGGGAAGACAACATCCAACGTCACCAAGCAACAATCAAATATTTCTTCAATTTCACAGCTGCAACTATCCAACCCTACAAAGGACAATCAACATGCAGCCCGACTATTGGGCTCTGACGGTAAGTCAACGAAGGATATTCCTGCCAGAGTGTACCCTACCAACTCATCCAAGATGCCCCCTGTCCCAGCTCGAGAGTCTTCAGAGTTAGTCCAGCTCTCTATGGACAGAACTGCCATATGCCATATTGAACATGGTGCTCCCAATATATGTCCAACTCAAAGCATATTACAGAGATCCCAACAGAGCATTAGTGAGCCAAAACTTTCAGAATTCTTGCCTCAGGCATATTCTAATGTTTACTACCATGGGGTTGCCAATAATCATCAAGGTCCCAACTCCAATGCTGTCAAAATGGCTCTTCCTGCTAATGCTAGATCTCATGAGGCTATTGCTGGACAGGAAACTGGTACCTTCCTAGCTTTTGGAAGACATAACAAAGATGACATTAACTCTACTGCAAAAAGTATCCATACCTTTCAGACTTTTACATGTGATCCCCAGATGAAACATGAATGTGGAGCTCATGATAAAGTCCGGCGGAAGATTGAGACCCGCTGTAACTCGCTGGATTCTGAACCCCCAGTTCAACCTGTTGCCTCAGACAGCGGTGTGATGTTGGATTGGGGATTTGATGAGGAAGGTTGGCTGTTTAAACGGTCTGTGTCTGTATCAACCAGACCTCCCCTTAAGCCAGTAATGGGCATGAATGGGGCTAAGGCTCGTAGCCAGAGCTTTGGTGCACGCTACATGGACAGGCCAAGTTTCAACAGATCTGGTAAGGTCCGTACCCAGATCAAAACACACTCAGGGAGCTCCTTGAACTCTCTAAGTGATGTCCTTCCAGGAAGTATGAGCTGCTCCAGCAGCTACCATTGTCCAATGAACCGATCTCTTTTAAACAATTTCTTGATTGAAGAGGGACTGACAACCACTTCACATTTGGGCTCCTCTACTGAAAGACTTCAGAGTCTTAAACACCAACGAGAGCAAGTTAGACGCCTTCAGATTGAGCAACAGTTTTCGAGCGCCTTTGGCGAGCCAGTTTCTGAAGAACCAGAGGGGCAGAGTACGATAACAACAATCGAAGAAAAAGTGATGCTGGGCATAGAAGAGAACTTGCACAAGACTCATGAGCAGGAGAGAACCACAGAAGTGAAGCAAAAATCTGGCTCAACCTTGGCAAATTGGTTTGGTTTTCGTAAGAGTAAGCTTCCTGCTCCAAGCTGTAAAAAGACTGATCCACCAAAAGTAAAGGAGGAGAAGAGGGAGCAAAAGATGACATCACTTCTGGGAGGAAAGCAGTCAAAGTCTGACAAAAAGAAAGACAGAAGAAAGAGTGATGGAAAAGAGTGGTAAGAAATGCATGAAACCGGTAATGATGCCATCTTGTGACTATGTTGTACTTAACACAATACCAGTACAATAACTCTTTGAAATCGTTCCTGTCATTTACATTCTAACTTAACATTGGACCAGTATGTTGTGTTTCAGCAGACGTCTTCATAGCTCATTTATAACTACGTCATCTATGGTCTCTGATGCCTTCTGTCATTGTTATCAAGTACTCTTTGACTCTGTCCGTCCCCATAGCCCAGGGACCAGTTGAGATACATGTAACACAGAGGGTTATAGAGACGTAAGGTCATTTTTCAGCTGAATCATTGCGGGCATGTTGACTCAGAGGACCTCTGTAGCGATCTGTAACAACGCGTTGTCTTTCAGCTCTGTGGGGATAAGAGAGTCTCATGATGCAGTTCGGGCATGCATCTCAACGCCCTGCCCAGGAATGTCCCTGAGTGAGATACAAGGACACACTGACATCATTGGGGACCCGAAGGTAAATCAAATCCTTACCTAATACAAAATGGGCAGTTATTTTATTAGTTTTAGTTTTAATCACAAAATGTATTCATATGAAATTGTATACAAACCCTGTTGTATGTAAAGCATGTTTGTTAGAGTAATATGACATTACTGCAATTGCTCCAGAAAGAAGCATCAAAAACTAAAACATACCCAGAGAAAAGGAAGATATTATTTTGGAAATGCACTTTTCCCAAAACTGAAAGGAAAGAAATAAAGTGGAATCAAATGAAAACAAACAAACACTACACGACTGTCTTAACAACTAAGATGCACGTCAGGCTAATTCCACCATCTGTCCCTCACATTGTGTTACACACAGTTTCATCCTTTTGGGATTTAGTTACCAAACCTTATTTCAAAATCTTTACATTGTATCACTCTGTTGATTGTGTAACCATTAGCGCCCATTTTTTTATCCAAAGAAAATATCATCAGAATCAGAATACCTTAATTAGTCCCACAGAGGGGAAATGTACATTGTTACAGCAGAACAAAACTAAAGACAGCTTAGTGCTACCTAAGTAGCATGCATAAAACAAGATATTAAAGATTAAAAACAAATATAATGAAAAAAGTTACACAATTTACAAAAAACACATCCTGTAACAGTTCTGAGGATTTAGCAGCCAGGTATATATCGCAGTTATTAACGGCATATATATATATATATATAGATATTGCACATATTGCACATAGTTGGTGGTTAACAACAAGAAGTGTTGACAAGTCAACCATCAGCTTTCAGGTATAGGCAGACGCAATATGCTGTAGTCTGTGTATGTACGTGATGACTTTTAGAAGTTAACAACCTGTTACACTGTGTATATAAAGGCATCTGAAGAGGACCACTAACAATTGAGTAATACAGAGCACGTACAGGGCCAATCAAATGAGGGAACCTGACAAACAATTGATGTGTCGCCGACCTGGGTTGGCATTGAAACTGAGAAACAAACAATGATACTTGACATGTAGAAGTATGAATGAACATGTATGTAACTTCTTGTCTTTCCTCCTACAAATTCAAGATGCAGGTGGTGAACATTAGAGCCGCTAATGACAATGGATCCACAGTGAAGAGCTCCAACCAGGATGCTGTGATAGGTCAGATTCTTCTATTCTATTCTCTGTGTCAGACTTCAAAACATTCCTTTCAGTTCATGAGAAGTGTTGGATCCCCTGAAAGACACAACTTACTAAGCCAGCAATGTTAGCTCTGTCAATTTTAGCATGCTAGCCTTAAGGTTTATCTGTGCTTACCATTTTACAGTTTGCAGGAAGAAGTGAAGACCAAATATAAAGATACGTGTAAGTCATAACATGATGAATATGCTTTAAGCAGCCGAACAAACATGCAGAAGGGTGTGCTTTTTCCTCCATATGTGTGTTCATTTGATTTGTTCTACCTCTACATTTGTTTATTATTTGGGTGGCAGTTTGAAATAGGGCAAATCCAACCATTTCACCGTGGTTGTATTTCACACAGAGTGCCTGAATGGAGATATTGTATCTCTGATCATCATCTTCAGACGCACTGGCAATGTGCCAAAGGGTCGTTCCAATCCTCGTTGAATTGGAATGATCCATTTGGGGTTCAGGCTACTTCCATTCGTGTTTGTGTGGACCACAGTGATGGGTGAAGATAGAATGGGTTGGTCCAGCACTGACTTCCGATTATAATAATAATAATAGCTTGAATTTATATAGCGCCTTTCATTAACCTTTAATTAGGTCGCTTAACAAGAAACATATAAGGAGAAAACATAAAGACATAAAACAGGGGGCAGAAATGGAAGTGTCACATTGCAGGGGGGGGGGGTTATTGTTGGAAGGCTTTGTTTCTACAGATGAGATGAGATCAGGTGGACCTTTATTAATCCCTGTGGGGAAGTTCAGTCGTTCAAACAGCAACAGGGTGAGGAGGAAAAACAGGACAGCGCAGATTCTCTCAGGTTAACACAATTAAAGATAAAATCAAAGATAAAGATGTAAATGATGAAAAACTATGAAATAAGAAATGAATTAAAATGAGCATATATACATATTGGGTCATAGATATATTTACATGAATGTGTGGAAACGGTATGTATTTATGTCCAGTTTGTGTCACATAGTTGACTTATTGCACGAGGCGCTTGGTGCTGTGTCGAGGAGGGATGAGGCTGAGGCTGAGTGTGCTCCTCATCTCCACGAGCTCTGCAGGGAGGGGGTGGGAGGGGTTCTCTAGAGTGTGTAGTCATAGGATCAAGGTTCAAGGCTTTTATTTGTCATACGTACGTGTGTAGTTATGTCGATGAAAATCTTAGGTCACAACAGTGCAACACAATAAAACAGAAACATCTGAAAAAGTAGTGCAAGTAATACAAAAAAGAAAATAGTAAAATAGGGAAATAGTGATTGGAATATGATATATTAGACAAATAATTTGTAAGTTGCAGCCAGATGAATATTATGGATGTTCTTTCAAAAGTGTGGGATGAAACTGTCTCTGAGTCTGGTGGCTTTAGTCCGGATGCTGCGGTACCGCCAGCCAGACGGCAGCAGACAGAACAGTTTGTGGCTGGGGTGATGGGGTCTTTGATCATCCTGAGGGCTTTCTTCCTGAGCCGCTGGGAGTAGAGGTCCTCCATGGAGGGCAGCTCCGTCCTGGTGATGTTCTCTGCAGTTTCACCCCCCTCTGAAAAGCCTTATGATTGAGGGCGGAGCAGCTGCCGTACCAGGCCGTGATGCAGCCAGTGAGGATGCTCTCTATGGTGCACCTGTAGAAGGTCAGGATGCTCTCTATGGAGCACCTGTAGAAGGTCAGGATCCTCTCTATGGAGCACCTGTAGAAGGTCAGGATGCTCTCTATGGAGCACCTGTAGAAGGTCAGGATCCTCTCTATGGTGCACCTGTAGAAGGTCAGGGTC
Source organism: Pseudochaenichthys georgianus (assembly GCF_902827115.2). NCBI lineage: Eukaryota > Metazoa > Chordata > Actinopteri > Perciformes > Channichthyidae > Pseudochaenichthys > Pseudochaenichthys georgianus. Next base: position 2,202,582 of record NC_047523.1, read on the forward strand.
CTCTCTATGGAGCACCTGTAGAAGGTCAGGACACTCTCTATGGTGCACCTGTAGAAGGTCAGGATGCTCTCTATGGAGCACCTGTAGAAGGTCAGGATCCTCTCTATGGTGCACCTGTAGAAGGTCAGGACACTCTCTATGGAGCACCTGTAGAAGGTCAGGATCCTCTCTATGGAGCACCTGTAGAAGGTCAGGATCCTCTCTATGGTGCACCTGTAGAAGGTCAGGGTCCTCTCTATGGAGCACCTGTAGAAGGTCAGGACACTCTCTATGGTGCACCTGTAGAAGGTCAGGATGCTCTCTATGGAGCACCTGTAGAAGGTCAGGATCCTCTCTATGGTGCACCTGTAGAAGGTCAGGACACTCTCTATGGAGCACCTGTAGAAGGTCAGGATCCTCTCTATGGAGCACCTGTAGAAGGTCAGGATGCTCTCTATGGAGCACCTGTAGAAGGTCAGGACACTCTCTATGGTGCACCTGTAGAAGGTCAGGATCCTCTCTATGGTGCACCTGTAGAAGGTCAGGATCCTCTCTATGGAGCACCTGTAGATCCTCAGTGATGAGTCCATGTCAGGTCCTCAGTGATGAGGACACAGAGGAACCTGAAGCTGCTGACTCTCTCCACGTAGTCCCATTGATGGCGATGGGGGCGTGTCCCTCTCCCTGCTGCTTCCTGTAATCCACAGTCAGCTCCTTGGTTTTGCTGACGTTGAGATGGAGGTTGTTATCCTGGCACCAAGATGTCAGGGTTTCGAACTCCTCTCTGTACGCCGTCTCGTCGCCGTCGGCAGTGGCGTCCCAAGACACTCTGGGGGCCCAGGCAGAAGAGACATGCCACCCAATACATCAAGCAAAACCGTCACTTGTGTGATCATCGGTGCCATCGGGCATTTTTCGCTTCACGAAGACAATACGAAGGGAACAAGAAGCTGCCCGATTGTCTTAGGAAGGCAACACGACTACGTGAAGCCCTCGCAATGCCGTCGTGTAGCCATTGTGTTATAGTACGATGACATCGAGATGGGACCACGATGTCGGCAAAGACAGCCGAATTTGAGTAGCTCAAGCATTTCCCATGTGTCATGGTGACGTAGACATATAAGAGGCCAGCCTCAGAGCATCTTCCTCAGTCAGTCCTTGTCATTTCTTACTATTTGTGACCTGCTCTATCGACAATCAGTAGCAGTGATGATACCTGTATCAAGCAGGTGAAACAGGAGCATGAGGACACGGTGTGCTATGTTTCCTTGCCGATCGCTTCTCTGGTTGTTTTATTGCACAACAAAATCATGTAAACATTATGTAAATAACCCAATTTGTGTTCTGTGAAACTGAAAAGGATATTACATTGTTGTTGTTACTTTCGTTGCAGTTGTATGTCTTAAATGTAATTTAGGTTAACTTCCATTTAGATGCTTTTATTTTGAAGGCAAGTTTACGCTGTTGACAGGACGTTGTTGTTGCTATGGAAACAACATGCCTTTGTGTGTGGTTCGGGTGCCATCGTGTGGCCTTTTGTAGGCATCGTACTTGCTTCGGCTGTTGCTTGGCTGTTGACCAAGTTCGGGGCCATCTTCGTGCGAAATTCACAATTCCATATTCATGTGTCCATCTGGTGTCAATGTCGGGACAGTGTGACGCCAGCCCTAGAAAGGTGCTTCAATGCTAACCTTCTTATCTCCTTTAGTGTAAAGTACTGTGAAATGTCCTTTACCTGAGGAAAAAGCCACATTTGAAGCAATGGATCATTTGTTCATACTGAAAAATAAACTATCAACATGATCGAAATAGGGACGCAGATTTAGTCTGTTCATAAATTCATACACATTGGACTTTATGTGGATAAAGAAGAGGGGTTATAAGGGTGAGCCTTAGTAACAATTCTCAATGAAACAACCATCTTTGGGACTTTTACCACATCAACACATCCACCACAGAATGGGAGGGATGACATGGTCACACATGCAGAGCACAGCACACACAGTGACATGTGTTCTCTGCGTTTAACCCATCCTAGTACCAGGGGCAGTGGGCAGCTATTGCACAGCGCCCGGGATGCAATGGGAGTTGGGGGGTGGGGGGTTATCCGGTGCCTTGCTCAAGGGCACCACGGCATGGCAGGAGGTGGACTGGGACCTCTTCAAGTGCTAGTCCACACTCCATATGACTGAGCCACTGCCATCGTATAATTAGCACCGCTGTAATCTTTGTGGGAAATCTGTAAGGAAAATAAAGGAATATCAGAGCTCAGCCATCGAGGGAAGCTAGACAGGAAGTACAACTTTAGGTGCTCCTGATGTCATTGCGGCCATTTGCTAAATTAAAGCAGCAGCAGATAAACTCTCCACATTGCTCAGGTAAAGGTAAAGGGCTGTTGACAGACACTGCTGACACGTTATTGGTCAGAGTGACACCATCAGCAAGGCGCTGGAAATAGCAAGCGTGTTCATACCGGCGGGGGACTGCCCTCAGGGGTTAATCACTTCATTAAAATGTCAGCACTGCACCGGCTAAGCACGCTCCAAGAGTGAATGAACTGCCCCCCCCCGCTGGGAGCTGATTAACCATCAGACTGAGCAGAAACGTGATGGGCTTCGTGCTGAGTTGAACAAGTACTTTTAAACGTGATGCTTTAAAATAAGGTGAGAAAAACGGAAACCTATAATGAAATTATAATAATGATATAAAACTAACTTATTCTTCTTCTCTTCTGTTTTAAAGTTCAACTACTTGAATCTCGAAAGAGGAGACATTGATAGTTTATATGTTCTGGTGCAATGATGGCACCCTTCAGAACATCGTTGCCCGCCCTAAATGAGCAAATAATCATTTGCATGTACCATATCAAAAGAGTCATTTCAAATAGATGAATCCGCGTTGTCACCGTTTCATGCAGGCTGATGGGTGCACTGACTGGCGGCCGGGCAGCAGTGACACCTCTCAACCCGCATTAGCTTCTTAGCTAAGGTCTTCTTCTCATCTATAGTAATGGACACGTCTTGTGTTGGACCATAAGCTCTATCAATGAGCCTGCAGCACAAAATGCTAATGTCAGACTTAACAGTTGCTCATCTAAAGGTGCTTTGAACAGCTTAGAAACATACCTGCAAAGGTTTCGATGCTTAAGGCTGAATCTGTATTCACAACACGCTGTCGCTTTGTGTCCTGCCAGCTGATACCAGCCCAGGTTAGTTTACCTTATTTCTCTATGGTCCTACTGTACCAGCTTTCAAACCACTCTACACTGGCCATATGCAACACCAGAAGATAATACTGCAGTGTTGACTTGGGACATGGAGACAGTTATTGATTGAGCTTGGTACGACAGGGGAAGGATGAGAAGCTCACACATGTTCAATGTTTGTTTAAACCAATCACTGCTCAGCCTGTGTGATGCTGCGTTCAGGGAACACTGTTTCACAGCGCTCCTTACCTTCCAACTAACCAAACTAATCAATAACGTCTGTTCTATGTCTTCTCAATTCAATTCATTGTTCTTGTTTACGACAGTTAAAAACAGACACTTGTGCTGCGTAAGTGCTGCTTAACTTACAGTTATCTTTATACATGGCATCTGTAAAGATGTTATTAAAATGTTGTTCTTACACACGTGATCTTGATTATTTTACTTAAGTAAAAGAGTAGGAATACATTTCCATGACAAAAAACACCTTTAACTTTATTCATAACTTGTTACCACTATCCTAATTCTCTGGTAATTTCACACATTTGGAAAAACTCAATTATTTTGAGCAATCCATCTTGAAACTGCAAGAAGTGAAGACAAAGAAGAATGCTGTAGAAATTAAGAGGGGCGTGAAGTCTCATGGGAGCACGAGGGGAGCAGCTGCTGCCTTCTCCTGCTGAGACGCCTGCAGGTTCATATTAAACATGAACAGCTAGTGATATCTTTTCTTATTTAGATTCAGATAGATGGCTGCTGTGATCCATCTTGTTTTTTTATTATTTCTGCTGGGTTTTTAAAGTTGCTGAACAGCAATGTGAATTACACATCACATATTTGAAATGCAGAGCTGTAGTTTTATCAGAGTAACTCTAATTGTAGTTCTGCAGGCTCTATGTCAGACTTTTTCATTGATGTTGAGAAACATCACATAAAACATGACCGCTTGTGTTTGACAGTTGTGTTTGATGTGTTGCTAATACAAATACACACATTTGAAGTGTATTTAAGTTTCATTTCATATGGCATTTCTCACATTTCATATTCACAGTGTGATCAATGCATGCTACTAAGTACTCACCCATCTGTAGTCGAAAGCAGTGGTTCAAGTGGGCTGGATTTGAGAGTGGCCGAGTCATGCTGCGTGACAGAGCTATGTGTATGTGGTAGGGGTGTAACGGTACACGTACCCGTACCGAAATTATTCGGTACGGGCCCTTCGGTTCGGTACACATGTGTACCGAAGTGTACCGAACGAATATAACGTTAAACGTAAAAAATTGAGAACGTGAACAATTTCTTGGAAGTAATCTCAGGTGCTGCGTCGCAGCATTCAGAGTAATTTGCTCCCATTGTGATCAACGCGTCAGAGCGAGCAAGTCATTTCATTGGACGAGCTGGTCACAGGGATGCGTTCAAATGTAGTCAGTAATTTGAGGAACTGTCGAAATGGCGAACGCAGATAAAGTTGAGCTCGAAAATCCTCCAGCATCATTGAAGTCTCCGGTTTGGGAACATTTTGATTTCGCAGTTACGTACAAGGATGACAGACAGAGACAGGTGGACCGAACCAAAGCTGTTTGTCGGCATTGTTCAACTAACATTGGTTACGCGGCTGGCAATACATCAAACCTGCACACTCATTTGAAAAGGCATCACCCGAACGTGAATATCACCGGTACCAAAAGACTGAAGTGCAAACCCAACTCCCGCTAGCATGTAAGCCTCCACCACTCGCAGAGAGTTCAGACCGAGCCAAAGCTATTACAAACGCCAAATATCCTTATGTTGCCATGGTAGCAAAGCGCTACCTGGCTGTATCTGCTACCTCTGTCCCTAGCGAGAGGGTGTTCTCCACAGCAGGAGACATTGCTAGTGCCAGCAGATCTGCCCTTTCGGCAAGCAATGTGGACAAGTTCATCTTTCTTTAAACAACATGAAAATACAATGACAAGCAAGTCATAATGTCAAGCTGGCTGCTTAGGTACTAGTACAGTACAGTTCAAATACAGATTATTTCAGTTCATCGAAAAGCTGCACCTTAATGTTTATTTTATTATATTTTGCATTTATTTGAGTGAATATTCAGTTTAATAATAATTAAAAACCCAAAACTAATAGTTTATGTTTTGTGAGTACTAGTACAGTAAAGTTCAAATACAGATTATTTCAGTTCATCGAAATGCTGCACCTTAATGTTTATTTATTATATTTTGTATTTATTTGAGTGAATACATTATTCACAGTTTAATAATAATTAAAAAAAAATATGTTGTTTTGTGATAATTTTTTCTGCTGTACCGAAAACGTACCGAACCGAACCGTGACCTAAAAACCGAGGTACGTACCGAACCGAAATGTTTGTGAACCGTTACACCCCTAGTATGTGGTAATGAGCTGAGTCATTAGGACAATAGGAAACTATTGCCAAGTGAGTGGAGAATAAATAAGAGAACAGACTGACCATCTGTTGGATGTCTGCTTCAAACATGAATGAAACACATCACTGGAATCAGCTGTGAACAGAGGATAATGTGGCAGGAATCAGAAGGAGGCATGGCAGAAAAACAATCACATAGTCCCGCAGAGAGAGCCCCTCTTTCACTGATTCAAATCTTCAGTTTTCATTTCAAGGACTTTATTTATCAGAGTGAGTAAAAATCGATTATTCACGTGGAACATCTTTACACACATATTTCCTGAAGACAACAGCAGAGTTACAGCACAAGATATAGATTAGTAACCAACTATTATTATTTTGTGTTAGTATATTTTAAAGGTTCCTTTAGCTCCACTTCAACCATGGTTACCCTGCTGTGTCATTTCTGTTGTTTCCCTCTCTCTCCTGAGCCGCTTCGCTGTGCTCCCTGTGCCCAGGCTCAGGCTGCAAGATGCGGACGTTGGACAGTGGGATCGGGACCATCCCCCTTCCTGAATCCTGCTCCTTCTTCTCCTCCATCCTGCAACTCCTCCCTAAGTCCTCTTCAACCCCAGACCAGTCCCTCAGTCCTCCCAGTATCCCCGGCTCCTCCAGCAAGGATGTGTCTCCTTCCCCTTTACCCCGCTGGAGAATACCCTCCGGTTTTAAGGACAGCGGCCATGCAGGGGGGCCACACTCCTTCTCCAGCTCCTCCATGACCCATATCCACTCAGTGCCTTTCCCCACTGTGGCCTTCCTCCAGCCCATCCAACCCCAGTCTCAACCCATTGTGACGTGTTCCAGTGTGTGTGATACCCAGAGCAGGCTGCCCAGACCCCCCCCAGGTACAGTAACGCCCCTAGTGTGGACTGCAGGGGTCCAGAGGACGCTTCAAGGGGATTCTCCTACTAGTTTTCTGGAGAATGGTTATTTTTATAAACAAAAATTAGGCAGTGGAAAATATTTTCGTATGGCAACTAAAACTATATTTACAAAAATTGAAATGAACATATATACAAAAATAACCATAAACTAAATAACACTAACTAACAAATGCAAAGTAACTTAAACTAAACTAAAATGAATGTAAAACATTCTAATTGTCTAAAGTAATGACAACAGTTGAATGTGAAAAGGTCTCCTAAGGCAAGGAGTAGGATTTTCCTAAAAAGAATGCATAGTGTGTGGGTCTCTGCAGACACCCTGCTGCCCCTATGTTGCTGCTTGTGATGTTTCTGGACACCAACCTCTATTAAAAACCAACAACATGATGCTAGATTGTGAGCATCATCAAATCTGCAAATCTGGCAGTAAAAGTACATCAAAAACACAAACATCTCGAGGTGAAACTTTAGATACTATAGGTTTCTTTTCCCACTGTAGTTACTATAGGTACTTTTCCCACTTTAGTTCATCAAAACTCTTTAGTTCTCATGAACTAAGTACAGATCGCGTTCACACCGGAATAAGTCCCTGAGGGAGGATTAGGCAAATGAAGCCACTGACGTCACTTCTTCTTCTTCTTCTTCTGCTTTGGGCTTATACTGGCAGGCCGCAAACCAATTCACGGCGTATACTGCCGCCCAAAGTCCCCGGCCGGAAGTCCCCGGAGTTGGGGACAGGCTTCAGTAGAAGCTGCTGGGACTCCCAGCAGCTTCTACTGAAGCCTTCCGAGTAAATCGCCAAAATGCCGACACCTCCTCATCTCCACCGCTCCCATGTTTTATTTTGTGTTGCCATAAGTTAGTCTCTGCGTTTCTGCGCTGGGCTAATGCTAATAATGCTAATGCGAGGATAATAAAATGGCGGCTTCACAAAACTTTGTGGGTGTTTTACGGGGCGTGGTTTGCAATCCGCCCAGCCAATCAGAAATAGGAACCTTTTTCTCCCTAGTTTTAAAGTGGGGTTTTGCTCAGTGTATATGCTGCTTCTGAAAACCCTTTCCAATAAGGACATATTCAGTGAAAGTTATGCTTGGGTGTTCATTATTCATGTATCCATCAAGGAGATGTTTAAGAGGCATTCTCACAAAATTCATTTCACGAACATCCACTGCTTTCACGCTTCCTGCTTTAGTTTAACAAGTGTGTCACTTCAAGGAGCACATATGTTTATATATATATCCACACGTAATAGACTACCGGAAGCAGCATTGATCATTCCAATAACCTGAGCCTCCACACTGACAGGCCTGCTCATTATGCTTATCACATGTGCCAACATGTATTTTATGTTTGGTGGTTCAGAGGGGAGGGTTCTCCGCCAAACATAACATATACGCACAGAAAAAAAAGAAGCTTTTACGCCTGTCAAGCTTTCCAGTCTAACACGGTGCATAAGCAGTATTGAAAACAACGCAATCTATCAGGGTTAGGTTCATCTAATATAATAAAAGTATGGTGGCCCTGAAGTGCAAGTCAAAACATTTCAGGAAACACCACAGTATTTCAGAAAACACTACAGCATTTCAGAAAACACCACAGCATTTCAGAAAATGCTGTAGTGTTTTCTGAAATGCTGTAGTGTTTTCTGCATTTCAGAAAATACTACAGCATTTCAGAAAACACCACGGCATTTCAGAAAACACTACAGCATTTCAGAAAATGCCACAGCATTTCAACTTATACGGAAAGGGTATTCCTTTAGGGAGAACACTTCTTGAATGTGATTGGACAGAGCCAGCCAGAGAAGCACTGCTGGGATTGGTTGTTTTTGCTGCCAGTCATGAAATTACGCTTCGTGATTGGTCAGCACCCGACAGCGCAACATGTCCCGAAACATCAGCCGTTAGCTGTTAGCACTCAGAGCTCACAGCTCTCAAGTACAAACCACAGACTGTCTGTGTCATGGTGAATACAGTCACAGCTTTATTTATGTCTGTATAGGCCGTTGTTGTGAGTGTGGACGGAGCAGTTAGTTTATCCTGATGGATCCGATCTCCATTCAGAAAACACGCATTTTAAAGGTTTTTCGCCTGCCGTCTGTCTGCAGACTTGTCTAAGCATTAATTCATGGTTTTTACTAACTAGTATCAGTATGTTGTTTCTTCTGCATCATTTTGAAACGTGTATTACAATTAAATCACGGTCACATATGTTCATTTTGTTATAGTCTACCATAGTATTTACATGGTGTAACAGGACTGGGCAGATAAAGAGGAAAGTGGTAGTGCAGCAATCACGACAGAGGCAGTGTTCAAATCCAAAAAAGGCTTTATTGCTATCAAACTCCAAAAATACCTTCCATTAAACAAAGGCTAATGTAGCCGGGTTGCTAACCGACTTACCAGTTTACAAAAACGTTTCCTTACACTGGGAGCCTCCTGCTCCCTTCATGTGCCACACACAACTGAGCAACTCTGTGTGCTTTGTCTCCCTTGAGGGAGTGATTAGCACCAGGTGTGAGGTCTCCACACCTGCTCCCAATACTGCTAATTGAAGGAGGGTTGAGAATGTAGGTGCCTCCCACTACCCTGCCTCTCAGCCCCTTACAATGGATATAAGCCCCGAATATTCGCATCGCTCTAATCGCTCGAGTTTCAGGTTTCACCGCAGCTGTGTTAACTCCTGTCATTCAAACAAGATGCGCTGGAGAGGGGGCGGGGCTTATATCCATGCAAATACTTTGGTAGATACAAACTACAACAAAATGAACATACACTGAACAAAAATATAAACGCAACACTTTTGTTTTTGCTCCCATTTTTCATGAGATGAACTCAAAGATCTAAAACATTTTCTATATACACAAAATAACCATTTGTCTCAAATATTGTTCACAAATCTGAAAAAATCTGTGATAGTGAGCACTTCTCCTTTGCCGAGATAATCCATCCTACCTCACAGGTGTGGCATATCAAGATGCTGATTAGACAGCATGATTATTGCACAGGTGTGCCTTAGGCTGGCCACAATAAAAGGCCACTCTGAAACGTGCAGTTTTGCTTTATTGGGGGGGTCCGAAAACCAGTCTGTATCTGGTGTGAGGGGTAGGATTAGGGTTAGGGATAGGGTTAGGGTAATGTTGTGAATTGAGTGGCCCATTGTGGTGGTGGGGTTATGGTATGGGCAGGCGTATGATATGGACGACGAACACAGGCCACTCAATTCACAACATTACCCTAACCCTAATCCTACCCCTAACCCTAATCCTACCCCTCACACCAGATACTGACTGGTTTTCGGACCCCCCCAGACCCCCCAATAAAGCAAAACTGCACGTTTCAGAGTGGCCTTTTATTGTGGCTAGCCTAAGGCACACCTGTGCAATAATCATGCTGTCTAATCAGCATCTTGATATGCCACACCTGTGAGGTGGGATGGATTATCTCGGCAAAGGAGAAGTGCTCACTATCACAGATTTTTTCAGATTTGTGAACAATATTTGAGAGAAATGGTTATTTTGTGTTTATAGAAAATGTTTTAGATCTTTGAGTTCATCTCATGAAAAATGGGAGCAAAAACAAAAGTGTTGCGTTTATATTTTTGTTCAGTGTATGTTACCGTGATTTAATTGTAATACACGTTTCAAAAATAATGCCGAAGTAACAGCATACTGATACCGGTTATTAAAAACAATGAATTAATGCTGTGGTGCAGACAGACGGCAGGCGAAAAAGCTTTTAAAATGCGTGTTTTCTGAATGGAGATCGGATCCATCAGGATAAACCAACCTGTAGCTGCTCCGTCCACACTCACAGACATACGTCATACAGACATACATGAAGCAGCGACTGTATTCACCATGACACAGTCTGTGGTTTGTTCATGTTTAACTTGTGTCCAGTTTCTGAACAGATATGAGGAGATGTGAGCTCTGAGTGCTAACAGCTAATGGCTGATGTGTTGGGACATGTTGCGCTGTCGGGTGCTGACCAGTGACCAATCACGAAGCGTAATTTCTTGACTGGGAGCAAAAACAACCAATCACAGCAGTGCTTCTCTGGCTGGCTCTGTCCAATCACAAACAAGAAGTGTTCTCCCTAAAGGAATACCCTTTCCGTATAAGTTGAAATGCTGTGGTGTTTCCTGAAATGCTGTAGCGTTTTGTGAAATGCTGTAGTGTTTTCTGAAATTCTGTGGTGTTTTGTGAAATGCTGTTCTGACTTGCACTTCAGGGCCACCGTAAATAATAGCCGGACAGAGCCGCTAACATTAGCCTAACTCAGATACCAGCTTATAGTAAGCTAATTAGTCCGATGTGCTCGTTTTTGCCACCTTGACTTAAATCCTTGTACCTCCTGTTTTTGGTTTTTAGTAAAGGCTACATATGATAACATGACAACTCTTTAGATGTACAATTGCAATGTTATTCCTAAGCAGTTTAAATTGCAAACCCCACATCTCCCGAGGGACACTTCTTCGCACACACCATGAACACTTTTAGCTGTTCAATGTTATTTATCTCCACATTAACTCAATATCCAGCAAACAACACTTTGGTTTCTTTCTCAGTGTTTCAGTTCAGGAAGGCTGTTGTCTCTTAAAGGTCAGAAGTACAAATTAGTCATCTTTCAAGATGTGAGCCAATGCTCCTTGGTGTTCAGATCTCCTGCCACTTTGATTCAGAAGTCTGGTTTGACTTTGAAGATGTTGGATGTTGGCCTGTCAGTGTCACTCTATTCTCCTAACTCCACATTTGAGTCCTGTACTTGACATATCAGAGAATAGAGTGTGATTGCTGAGAAAACCTCTGAAGTTAGTTTAATCCTGTGTTTTCCAGGTGGGATGGAACCAAAGAAGTTGACCTATATCAAATCCAAAACCCGAGCCACTTCGAGCCAACAGAAAGAGCAGACAAGACTTCAGCTCGCCAACTGTAAGGCATAATGGAGCAATACCCACACCCACAAAATCATCTTTTCTATCAATTATTCAATGATTGAAGAAAACGTGCATGCCCTCACAATGAGAGAAAAAACAAACAGCTGAAAGAAAATCCTCAACAACTTGGAACATTAGCAAAACTATATCGAAAAAAAGACTTTGATGATATGATTATCATGAATTAGCTGTGTAAGACATTGTAAACATATGTTTTGATATAGTTTTACTATTGTTAAACCGATCCCTATTTACTTCAATTCATTAATAGACCTGTCTCCATTTCTCGATTCTGTGTTCAATGTGAAGCAGACAAGAAATGTTTCTTGGAGAATTCAAAGTCACACGGGTTGAGTAATTGATAAAACAGATGATCATTATGTGGTCAAAGTATTACACATTTGTAAATAAAATCAAACATAACACCTGTTGTATTCTGTGTCCACTTAACCACAGTGCACATTGTCATTCTCTTACTTTACTGTCATGTGTAGAGAAGGTTCATCTTGATTTGATACAAAAATCACCTCTGAAAGGTGAAGTAACATTATGTTGCCTTTAGGTATAATCCTTTAATTAAAACTGTTTAACAGATATACACTCTTCCACACTTTAATTTTCCATACCATATAACAACACTTCACAGTATCCATAGTTAGAATCCATATTATATTAAACAGACCTGGTTAACTCACGTGGGAAACTTATGTTGAAAGTGATGTAACTTCACATCAACATGCAGGGCAGCAGGTTTCTTCAACTATCATCGCTGCCCACTGAAATCAAATCCCAAGTTGTCTGTTTCTATTTGCATTTAAAGCACAGTTGCTTGTGCACTATGATTGGATGATGTTAAATATAACACCAACAACACTTTAATACTATTGAAATCACTGATGGTCTGCAGTCAGCTGAAAGAATTGCTGACTATCTTTGAATACATTAGGCACGTTCACACCGCAGTACTTTTCCCACTTTAGTTCCGATATAGTTCCGAAATGTCATGTTCACACCAAAAAGAGCCGCAACTAAAATGAGTTCATCAGAACCTTTTCACCCCCTTTTCCGTCCCTGCTAGAGAGCAGGGGCTTTCGTGGGAGAAAAAGGTTCCTATGTCTGATTGGCTGGGCGGATTGCAAACCACGCCCCGTAAAACTCCCAAAAAGTTTTGTGAAGCCGCCATTTTATTATCCTCGCATTAGCATTATTAGCATTAGCCCAGCGCAGAAACGCAGAGAGACTAATTTATGGCAACACAAAATAAAACATGGGAGCGGAGGAGATGAGGAGGTGTCGGCGTTCTGGCGATTTACTCGGAAGGCTTCCGTAGAAGCTGCTGGGAGTCCCAGCAGCTTCTACTGAAGCCAGTCCCCAACTCCGGGGACTTCCGGCCGGGGACTTGGGGCGGCAGCATACGCCGTGAAGTTGTTTGCGGCCTGCTAGTAAACCCAAAGCAGCAGAAGAAGAAGTGACGTCAGCAGCTTCATTTGCCTAATCCTCCCCCAGGGACTCATTGCGGTGTGAACGCGATCTGTTCATACATTAGTTAATGTACTTAGTTAAAGCGTTCTGATGAACTAAAGTGGGAAAAGTACTGCGGTGTGAACGCGCCTATTGGTTGTCTATGTGCAGGTTCTTGGGATATAAACTGAGGAATTTTATTGCAATATGCGATTAAGCCATTTCTGTAGAAATAAACAAAATAATGTTGAATGTTAATAATTTTTGTAATTTGCATGACAGACGTTTATTTTAGATGTTGTTGGCATGGTAACTTGCTGGTGGATCTCACTCTGCTCTACATTTTCCATTTCAGAGTTCACAAAGCTGACTGAGTCTACCTGAAGCAACAAATCAATCGGATTTCTCACTCTAACACATATGGAGGATCCCTGACTGTCCAAAGTTTGGACAGTGTGTCTCTGTATCAGGATGAAACACTCAGAGCTGGACAACCAGTGAGCTTGGCATTGAGGGCTTCCACCTGTGCTCATTGTGGGGCTGAGATACTGAGTACCATTTCAGGTGTTGAACCTTCTGGCAGCCATTTTGAGGGTTTCCAGCTCATTGACATCAGCTGTGAGCTGCTGATAGAGTTTCATAATGTACAGCTCTGCTGAGTCACAGGACTAGAGTTAAACAGGCGTGGTTATTTTACCTGACATTTTATTCTCTATTTTTAACTCTAAGAAGTAACATTTTGCAAAAACATCAAAATGCCAGGCTTCTTTTTTATTGTTAATATGAGTTTAGCTATTGTAGCCTTTTCATAGCTCACTATAATCAACATGTAGAGCCAGTTTAAGCTAATGTTTGACACCATTAGCATGTTTACAATGCAAACAACATAAGCTGTTAGCTAGCATAGCTTCCTCTGCTAACTGTTCAACCCAGTCTATAAATGGGGCTCAGAGCCTCAGAATACTGAAATCTGTATGTTGTTGGTGAACACGAATCAATAGTTTAAATGTTGTGACTATATCACGAAATGCCGTGAGACTGGGTTGAACTGTTGGTGGTTTCTGCCACAATGCTGAAGGACCGGACAAACTTAACCACTAAACTTAGACAACACACACATTACTGCAAACTGTTATATCTGCTTCTCTAGTGTGGTGGTGAAAACTGTACCTATAATAACAATTGTACAATAGTTACCATATGTGTGCAATCATTTGACCGACTTACATGCTTTCAATACAGCACACACTTAACTGCCAAAAGTAACACAATGATAATTTTACCATTTTGTGAACCTGATTAGTTGCTCCAGTGAGGAAGGAGTTAAACATCTGGCAGCGCCGTGTATTCATCAAGTTTGGCCCAAAGAAGACAGAGCAAATACTAAGCTTAAACATTGCTGCAGCTTCACAGCTAACATTTTAGCAAATAATGACCCACTTATGTATCCAGCAGACAAGAAAATCCTATTTCAACTAGTTTTAGCAAATGTACACATCCAATAGAGTCTTTATCCTGTTAGCTGTTTTGAACACATTGGGATGGCTTTGTCTTACTTTGCATCTGTACAGCCAAAACAATGAGCTAGGATATGATGATATGAAGCTTAATTTGATTTCACATTTCTTTACTCAAATAATTGGTAAATTCAGGCTTAAAATTGAAAACGTTTTCACAAGTGCAAGAAATGCACCTCCAGACCTCCATGTTGGCACCAGCTCTGCTCACTTTGGAGAATAATAATGGAAATGAAAGACCTGCACCAAAATCCTGCTCAAGAAAGATTAGTCATCACATTCATTCTCCAGCCAATCACAGTCAATGTGAAGATCTAATCCTGCTTCACATCTTCTAAATACCTAAAGCTACTAAAAACTCACACATATTTTACTCGTCTTTTTTTCATGGAACCCGATAAACTCAACAAACTATGGTTTCCATCCTGAAGACCCTATATGTACAGCACTAACTACTGATTGCCATTCATGAACTCTTAGCAATGTGAAAGTGTGCACTATCTGGTTGGAAACTTTTTTTATTGTCACAATGTTAATATCAACTTGCATGCAACCACCTTCTGGACTTATTCTAACCACATATATCCATCTTATAGAGAGAGTTTCATCACAAGAGGTTTCACTTGGTGTCCACTGCTTTTTTCCCCACATTGAAATCTCTCGTAACAAAAGCAAAGGTCTTCGACATTGAGTCTGATACGGAGGCCCTGACAGGAAAGAGAGAACAAAATAATTCTGTTAATCCATTTTATAAGTTGTATCTAATTGGTTGTCGCTTCTGTGCTTATGACTGAAGAACATTTGGCAATACAAGGGTTTGTGAAGACAATCTTTCTTTATGGCTGGATTGTATTCTCCATCTGGAGAAGACGTGTGGGGAAAGGGTTTGGCCTGGAGTTTTTCGAAATGACCTTTATTTCATCTTTGAAAACATTTGGGGAAAAAATGTGGGCATGTGAAAGTAAGTTACGCTTCTTGTTGAGATATTAATAAATGATGGTTATTAATGTATCCCAATTACAATCTAAAAATAAAAGATTTCCAACTTAGATAGATTATACTGGCAACATAGTTCACGTAAATAAAGGAGGAACAACATTATAGATCAGTGTTAGAAATATGATCAGCAGGATTGGTTTTCCTCTCAGGGCTTCGTGGTCTGACTATCGAGTCAGGTTTCACACTCTGAAAAGAGTGCACATCACATCTTGTCATGAAACTCTTCAAATGTAAACTGCGTTCTGTATTTTGTACACGTTGCCACAGTTATGACATCAGGACAGTGAGTTGTTCATGTTACCTTAGTTAGAAAGCACCGGGAGGCCCATTGTTGTGCTGGCTCAGTACTATTTACTGTCTCTGATAGATGCTGTGGACGTATTAAGTACACCTCCTCTTCAACATGTCCAGTCCTTGTACTGCAGCCAGTGGACACACCACATTTCACTGTAATGCTTTAAAGATATCAATATGTTCCTCTTGTTTGCTTTTGTCTGTACATTTAACCATATAATATCTCACCAGTTTCTCTCTATTGTGTATGCCGTGTCTTTTACTGTAATGTTATTGGTGTTTTGAATGCATACCGACATATTCAACAGTTTTAGCTGCTTAGCGATGTTTCCCCTCACACCTTCGTCAGCTCCTTGCATTTTCATGCATAGATGTTTGCCAAATTGCATATTGCCAAAATCTACTCTGAGCTAATCACATATACAGAATAATAAATGCACCTGAATCTACATATCAGACTCGTCATGGTGACTATAGCCATAATGTTTTGAAACACTGGAGACAGTTTACACTTGATGTAGAACTATGGAGCACTGTAAGGTTGCACAATATCATTAGTCATGTCATCTTACTCTATTTACCTCTTAAACCTTTACTCACTTGCTACATGTCAATGTTGAAGGTGATTTTTGTTGAGTTAAATGAAATATGTAGCGTACACAGGTGAGACGAGGCGTTTATGGATCAGGGATTGGCTGTACTGATACGGGTAGATGGAGCATGGTGTCTGTGTTTCTAAAAAGGCTCACATAATAAAGAGCCTCACCCTCACAAGAGTATTGTATTTTTCTAACATTTACTCTCAAGCTCAGTATTTGTATTCAGCACCAATGAGTGTAATTTACCATGTATTGCACATATTGTTACTCACTATGACAGGTATTCTCCCTCTAAATGTTTTTCTTTCAGAACCCAATAATAACAGTGATGTTTTTGTGTGACAGTCACCTTACAGTACCAATTGAGAATTGTATATTACTGATATTCTTTGTTTTATGTAAAAGATTAAATAAAAAAATTAACTATTTCAATACTTACATTAAAGATGCTGACTTGTGTTTGACTGAATTCAGATGGCTGTAGATACTCAGGGGTTTATGTTAGCAGGAGACAGTATGAAAGATGGAAGAGCTCCAGATCACTGGCTCCACTTGCATTTCAATCTTTGTGACAATAACAAATGGGTTTTTTTCCCCAATAAAAAATGTAAGTAAACTGTTAGCAGAATACCAAACAACATGTCTGGGGCAGTGGATCACATTCTCTCAAACTGGAAATACTCCGGCTGGGCTTCTAGCAGTGTTGTCAGATACTGTACAACATGAATCTTAAAAAACAAGAATGAAGAATTAATTTTTTTGGGAGACATGACCCCTTAAATTAGGACTTCTGGTGATGTAATGGCGCGTTTCCACTGAAGTGTGGAGCTCGCTTTAAGCGTGCCGAGCCGTGCGTGGCCCGTTGTTGGTTGCGTTTCCACTTGGCCTAGTACCGGCTAGCGGGTCCTAATTCACAGTTTTTCTGGCCCCATAAAATCGTGGTTCTAGGGCCAGGAACAACCAGGCTGAGTCGGGCTGAGTATGCTAAACTAGAGAGAATCGCTGGCAAGGGGGCTACAACTACAACAAGATGAACATATTTGACCGTGATTTAATTGTAATACAAAATTCAAAATGATGCCGAAGTAACAACATACTTATACCGGTTAGTAAAAACCATGAATTAATGCTTTGACAAGTCTGCAGACAGACGGCAGGCGAAAAATCTTTTAAAATGCGTGTTTTGTTTTCTAAATGGAGATTGGCTAAGCTAACGTTGTAAATGCTCCGACCGTCCACACTCACAACAACGGCCTATCCAGACATAAATAAACCAGCGACTGTATTCTCCATTACACTGACAGTATGTGGTTTGTACTTGTTTAACTTTTGTCTAGTTTCTGAACAGATCGTATCTCTCCCCGGCTGTTTGAAGAGCAAGCATGGGAAACAAAAGACGGCATTTACCTGTTTGCATCCAGCTAGCCATGCCTTTCTGGTGTACCAGCTACGTGAGAAGCCTCGTTGATACGTTTTGTCTTTTTCACAAGCTCGCTGCGATATATACAAATCGTGTTGGTCCGGTCCAAGGTCTTTAAGCAACAGTTTATACCTGTAAAACTTCTCCTTTCGATCTATTTTAGATTATACATTTTACTGATACCAATTATATAATATTGACCTTGTTTATTAAAAATAAAAAATTTAAATTTAATTAAAACATTTTTTATTTTGTATGTGGGAAGAGGTGGGGCGGTGCCCCTAGCGCCCCTATGGGCTGGCCGCCACTGACATATTATATCTTATATTATTAATATAGCCTATATATATCATTCTGATGTCTGTGGTTATTTAAACATTCCCTGATAAACGTTATTTCAGCGTCAATAAATGAGTGTTAATCCCAGTGTGTTTAGTGTACAACATCACATATCATTTCATCTTCAATTCACGGTTTTCAAAACGTTAGCCACATGCTAATGCTAACCGGAAATGAAGAATTTTCAGAATAAAAGTGTTAAGTTAATAGTTAGTGTGAACTTCCGGTTTTTTCAGAATAAAACTGCTTTAAATTAAAACCCTGTATTTAATTTAAATTATGTCATATCAACATTGATTTTAATTTCTTACAGTAGGAGAGGTTTTGGGGTTTAGGTAAGGGAGGGAGGAAGGAAGATTAGGATTAGGTAAAAAGGTAAGGAGTGGTTAGGGTTAGGATGGGGGGAAGGGAAGGGTTAGATTGAAGGGAGGGAAGAGAACTGCTACCCGGGAAACAGGATGCAACGCGTCATCTGTGAAGCTCCGCCCACGTTGAGCTCCCGCCCACATTGAGCTCATTGAGGCATTGCGCACTGCATTGAGGGGCTTCTCAGACGTTTTGAGCCATGTGGGACAAAACCCGATCATGCCCCTCCCTCTCACTGTCTAAATGAATGGTGACTGTAAAAACTACACTCAGAGTATTTTTCAATTTAATGTGTGTGGCAAAAAAATAATGACCATAGGGGCACTGAGCTGCCATCCCCACCATACGTCATCTTACATAATTCAGAGCTGATTGGCTGTAAGTAAGTCGCAAAAAGTGTGGTGTGTGAAGAGGAGACGAGAGACGCGTCCTAAAACCCGGAAGTAAGCTGCGCATTGTTTCCCTCCACAAAAAAGCAATGAGATTTCTCCATAGGATTTTAGAAAATAGCTCAAAATAAGATCTGTGGGAAACGTACCTGTTAGATAAATGCACGTTTTGTTCAGCCGGATAATATCCACATGTCTACCCTACTTTTATCATTTTCGAATCATAAATCTATCGATTACATTTATGATAGACTTTTGAAACTACAAGTAGATAAGGAGGACTTTTACAAAAAAGTAATAGAGATGTTTGTCCAGAGGGATAGGCAAATGGACTTCATCTTCAAGTCAAGGTAAGACCGCAATTTTATTGAAAATGGGATATTACTAAGAGAGAACAATTCAATATTTAAATGATAAAATTACATGTGTTGGGTATCCTTTTGTTGAACTGTATGTTAAAATTAATTGAAGCATCAGACAAAAAAAGATTTTGAAAATAATATTATATATTTTGATTTAGGTCAAAATATAATATTTGCAAACCTGAAGAGTCAGTGCCTCACCAGCCATGAACCTCACTGCACGTCACTGCAGAAGCTTATATATAGACATCGAAGTTTTTTGTGCCCCACCACTTTTGTACATATAAAAACGCCACTGAGCCTAATGTTAGCAATTTCATGTACGCTTCAAAAATCAAGATTGGTGTTAAATGTGTTTGCCAGAGATCTTATTTCCTGCAATAATCCAAAATAGATTTTTTTTTTTTTAAAACCCATTGCTTTTTGCTGAAGGTTTTCTTGCCATACTAACTTCCAGGTCAGCCTAAAAAAGCATGTCACCGCTATGACAATAGGATTTGAAAATCCCCAGTAGGAAATCATGCCCTTGTCCTTGACAACAAATAAATGTTTAAGTATGTTCTTAACTACAAATAATGATAAATCGTTCTGAGAGTATCAAGGTTCCTGTAACCTTGAGCAGTTTGAGCTGTCAGGGAAAATGTGTTAAGTCCTGGACTCGTATCGTCTTTGAGTTCATTCAATGTATAGACACTCATTTAATAATGAGGAATGCATTATGATCCTTTCCCAAAGACAGAACAAGTGTATTTTACTTATTTATTGAGTACATTATGTTCAAAAAGTTTTACTTCCACTTTTAAGATGCAGGACCCATTATCATCCCGTATTAGTATTGCTCCAAACAGCTCTGTCCATAATGCCTCCAGGGTGACATCACTCATGTTATGACACTGAAGCTACCGAAGAGAGGAACTGAACATTTAAAACGTTCCTGAATGCAGTGTTGTTCTCTCTGACCAAGAGTGTATTTCATTATAATGAATAAAAACAATAGAAAATAAAACTGGCCAATTAGAAAACTTTAACCAGTCTCTTGGATCGTTTTTCTCCCACAATACTGGACCATATTTGAATCTGACAGCCTCACTGCCCATTGTGTCTTTGACTCTCATACCAGCAGGGTTTCACTTTAATTGTCTGTTGTGTCCTGTCAATTATGTTTTGTCATGTTAGTTTAGTTAAGTTCCACTTCCTGTTTTATTTTGTACTCAGCTTGTCTAATTCCAGGTCCCTTTACTTCCTGCTCTGGTTCCTTTTCCCGCCATCATCAGTGTCTGCCCCGCCCCTGATTGTTTCCACCTGTGCCCACTTACCTCATGTATATATTGTCCTGTCTCCCCTTGTTAGTTGTCGGTTCGTCTTGTTCATTGCTCCAAGAAGTAAGATCTAAGCCATTGTTTAATGAAAGTCAGTGTTTTGCCTTTTACCCTCCACGAGAGCTTTACGTTTGTCAGTTTGTTGATTCCTCTAAAAGAGTGATTTTGTTTTTTGCAAGTAAAGACTATTTTTTCTTCAAAACCTTTTTGTCTCTGGGTCGTGCATTTGAGTCCTCCAAGCTATTGAGTCAAGGTTCCTAACATTTTCTGCCTGAATATGTCCTGTTTGATGGTGTGAATCTTCTCATTGTCTAAACTTTGATGCAAATGGAATTTGGCTAATTTAAAGTTTGAGGAAAGTCTGGATTTAAAACATTGAATTGTGTCTGAAAGTGTAATTATCCAAGTTACAATAAAGCTGATTAGCATGGTAAATTACAAACAACTCTCCACAGCCACATTTTTTCCAATAATTAAAATCATGACAACCCTCAATTAAATGATTGGAATTTGTATTATAGTTTATTGAAGGACTGAAGCAGACACAAATCTGCTTCTCTTGGGACAGGTAAATGATTTCTGGCGAGAAGTGTATATTGTACTCTTAGAATCCACGTCCAGTGGATGTGTAGGATCTATAGTTTGATAGATATTACGGAGATGATTTGAGGTCTCGCCAGGATAACGTGTATGCAGCTTCCATGTAAAGTTAGCGTGGGTGAAAACAGTTTTTCCGGTCTCGAAGTTTTCCTAATAAAACCGGATATATTCCCCTCACTGTCAAATGATTACACAGTGATATCTGCATTACTCATCCACTAAAACACATCAGTGTATCCTTTACACAATTACACAATATTGATTGGTTTAAATTGTGTACAATGCTTTTGTGTTTTTAACCTTCGATTCAGAGAAACAAATAGTTTTTTCGGAGTTTAGACACTACACTACCCAGAATCCCCAGCTATCATTTGGGACTACAACATCCGCCTTGATTTACAAACCCTGTGATTAGTCATCGAGCCCTGTGATTGGATGTTGGAGTGGCAGTGCGACAAGGTTACGCTGAGCGTCAAACAGCTCTATGAAATGGAATGGAACCACGGCAGACTTTCCAAAACTGGAATTGGACGGGTCCAGCCCCCGGCTCTTTATAAGACGTATTCGTATTTCCCACAATTAGTGTACACCCTGGAGGTTTAGGGGATACGAAACACATTGGTGTTATCAAATGTAAAACATATAATTAATAAATGGGTGAATTAATATACCCACATGCCAGCTAAGGTCAGAAGAGTTTTATTTAACAGCTGGTCTTATGTCTGTGACCCCTCCTGTTGTTCATTGATAAGCCTGAAACATGCACTTGTCAAGGTTCAGAGGCACATTTTGCAAATATGGCAGCAGCCATCGATCATCTTAAGATAAGATATACTTTATTGATCCCAAGTTGGAAACATTTGCGTTACATCAGCATGTGTAACAGTTGTAAATATGCAGTGGTGTTTATTTGTAAATCATTTAGTATAATCACACAAATTCTGTGTTTTATATTTAATAATTCTGTGTTCTTTATTTATTGAGTATTCAATACCTGACAAGGTTGGAGATGAAAAACTTGAGTCACAGGTTCCTCAACAGCGCATTACAAGACATCTATCAATATGTATGTATACCTCCACCATTAAACTGTCATGTTCTGCACATTTCTTATACTATCTACATACATCTTATAAGAGTATAATACATATGTATAATATCAGTTAAAATAAGTGCTGAAACATACAGTACTTAACATTGCAGGAAAGCAATATATTAGTACTTTGTCAGGCTTTGTCAGGGAATTATTAAATATAAAACACAGAATCTGTTACATCATTAAACAGTTACACAACATAACAGAAATAATATCGATAGCAGCGTCCCTAGCAACCACCTTGGTAACAATGAAAACGTTGTATGGACACAATTTCTTGAAGTAATCTTCGGAATAACTAGCAAACTAAAGATCATGTACATCCACTGCACACATAATCTGAAATAACAACTCATATTTCTCGCATCAAATGACATCAAAATGCATTTTAATGGCCAAACAAACTTTAAAATAGGCATTTTCCAACGAGAATAAAACGAATGTCGGCCATGGTTTTTTTTTCTGCAGGGAGAAATTTCAAGATCACGTGACATAGACGCCAGCCATTGGAATGAATGGTGAAAAAAAACGTAGGGATCTTACGGAGGCGTTTTTGTAAAAATACTACGTCCCAAGTTGTGGACCAACGTAGTTATTATACGTTTTTTTGTGAGACTGGGTTGGCGTGACAGCCGCTGCTTCCTGACGTCTGTGAGATTGATTTGCTCCAGACGCTCGATCCTCTGCCCTGAGTGGCATTCCATTGTAATTCTTTGGATTTCTAGCAGGAGGTCAGAATGTTCAGGTTCCTGAGTTATCAGTTATTATTACTGGGCTTAGTTGAATACTCAATTCTGATTGGTCGATTTGGACTTTTCAGAGGTTATAGTACTCAATAACACACCGCTAATAAGCACTATAATGACTGTTGCTAAGGGGGATCAAGGGCCACAAGGAAAGAGGTTAAAAGACAGATCGCCAGATAAATCAGCAGAAGAAGACAGACAGGAAGTAAACACTTGGAATGGAAGAGAATAGAATCGGAGGATGAAACTTTCTGTATTGGTCACACATACATGCACACAGCACACACAGCTTTTTACCCATCCTAGTACTGGGAGCAGTAACAGCAGAAGACAGACAGGAAGTAAACACTAACTGGAATACGGTATGGGCTCTGGCAGTGTTTAGGACTGGTTTGAAAATAAACTATGAACAGATTTGTACAGTTACATGAAACCTTGATCAGTTCTGCCGTTAGTCATTTTTACACAGTGGATCAGAGCAATTTCTTAGGGGAAGCAATACGATCATTTTTAAGTCAATAAAATAAAACATTTCGAGTCGTTCGTGTGTTTAGTATGTGGCCGTGTAAAAAGCGGGATAATATGCAGCGAGCCGTCATTATTGAAAAAAGAACACCCTTCAGGCTGATCCAGTAGCGTAGGCAGAAATGTACTTTAGGGTGGGCCTGTAAAAAATATGGTGGGCCAGATTTGTCTTCTGCGCATCAGAAGCTAACAACAATCCCCGCCGGTACCGGTGGCAGATTACTTTTGGAATACTTTCTTTTTCCATAACAGATGGGTATGTTTTGGTGAACAGGAGACACGTATTTTACTGTTTTCAAGGCTTATCAAGAGCACAAACACAACATCTTGGTGTCATTATGGACAGCTCTCTCATCTGCACCACACATACAAATATCACCCGAACTGCATTCTTTGTACTGTCTTAAAACCTTTCCTTAGAATATGTTATGAATTGTAAGGTGTCCTTGGATGCTTTGAAAGGCGCCCCTAAATAGAATGAATTATCATTATTATGTATTATTATTATCTGAAACGATGTAATAACTTAAAACTTCCAGTCACTTGCCCCATGCATTCAGCAGCAGCAGGCCATTCACTTTGATTTTACCCCGTCATTTCGACAATAAAGAAATGCTACATAAACGTTATCTTGCACATTTTATCCAACCATCTCCGTTTCTAACTTTCAATATATTTAAAAAGAGATCTCTCTCTCTCATCTGCGTGCGGGGGCGGGGCCTCACAGACACGCTGCATCTCCCTCTCGCTCACAGACATGCTGCAGCGCTGTGCAGTGCACACAGTTACAATGTGGTACAATTACATTTTACAACAATAATTCCAATAAGTATTCCAAAATGTATTCACTTCAGTTTTACGAAAGTAACTGTAATCAGATTACTCGTTTTTCAAATGTAACGCCAGCTAAATACACTTGATTTTTGTATTCTGATTACGTAACGCCATCACATGTATTCCGTTACAACCCAACCCTGTGTATATCTCTCCGGACTGTCCACCAGCAGATGAAAAACACCCACCTCTCCGCCTCTTCCCAGGGACGAGGGAACCATGCGGCAGAGTTTCCGTTTAAAAAAAAAAAAAAGTTCATTAGTGAACTTTGAGCCATCATTTATTTTGCAGGCAGCTCTCTGCCTCTCACGTTATTATGGCGCGCGCCGGAACCAACAATCAGTTTTTACTGTAAATGAGTTTGGTTCAGAGGATAAAGCACATACAACATTAATTAAACTTGATATTTGTTCACTTGAATTTCACTTTGAATTATTGGATATTCTCAATGGGTGAATACATTTTTTTATAATAATAATTAAAAAAAAAATTAAAAAAAAAAAATAAAAAAAAATTAAGGGTGGGCAATTGAGTAAACTGGGTGGGCCTGGGCCCACCCTGGTCCTATGGTGGCTACACCACTGGGCTGATCAGCATCCCTGCTCTTCGCTCCATGATCACCCTGTCTGCTGTTCTTTTTTCAATAATGACGCCTCCCTGCACATTATCCCTTACGTACTCAGCTGCTAATCACTCCATGTCATAGTTGCTTTGTACTTTGTACCTTTGCTTTCTCCTCGGTATTCTGTTTCCTGATCAGTTTGGCAGCGTTTTAACACTTTGTCCATCTGTTTGAGTTAAACTCAGGTCAGAGAAGGGACATCACTGCCAGTCTCCTGTACTCAAATCAAACTCTACATTCCTTCTTTTCTGCCCTGCTACATAAAAAACGAATTACTTCTTGCATCAAAGTCTGAATAAGTTAGCGGGAGAATTATTATGAAGGTAATTCCTATGCATACTGGGCTTGATGGAAAGGAGGATGCTGGAGATATTCTATATTTTTCATACTTGTGACACCCAAACAAAGAATTTGGTCTGGGGATTTTCTGAAAAACAATACAGCATCACACCAGCCTTATCGTGTAAAGTGGTGTTGGTGTCCTGCTCAGCCTAGCCCTGTTTCATTGGGTTTATCTAGTCAAATAAAGTTAGACTGGCTAACACATTCATTGTTCTTCACACGAGGCTGTGGTCACTGATGTGTATATTGTATTATCATATCTTTATTATAGCTTACAACGTAATTGTTCTGATCTTAACTTCATGTCACATAAGTATTATTGTCATAATTACTCCTGCCAGTTATGTTTCTGTATGTGTAACATGGGGTAATAACTCTCTCAGGGTTAGGCTCAGAGCCCACTGGCTGAGAGACTGTCATCTCTGTCATGTCATTAAAAGTGTCACAAGACCTTAAAAGCTGCATTATGTTGGCTGGCTCATACCTCTTGATTATTACAATCAATGTAAACGTTCACTCTAAGAAGAACAAGTAAAGTGGGCATATGTTATGTGGATGTAAGCATGATCATGATTATGATGCAGCCCTGACAGCCCTCAGGGACTTTGGGGGTGAAAACAATGAATCTCAGTTTATAGTCTAATTCCTGGGAAACGATAAACTATAAATTCAACAAATCAAGCTTCTGGAGCGATGTGATTTAGTGTGGTCGCCGGGACAACTGAATCAAAGTGACTCGGACACTCCCCTGCCTGTTAGCATCTTTATGACTCTGCACAAGACTTTAATGATCCCATTGGGGAAATCAGTCTGGTGCTCCAGCCACACATGGAATGGGATTCCTGATACAAAGAGCACACAGTAATAATTACTATAAGGGCCACTCGGAGAGGCAGACCTTATATCACAACCGAAATGTGATGAGTTGTTCTTTGGCCGACTGTAGGCCCACCCAGTTTACTCAAACCTTCCACCAAGTTTCATTACATCTGAACAATCCTGCTGACGATCAACAACCCAACCCCAGGCTGCTTGGTGGGGGTTATACTGATTTGAATAAAACATATCGGAGGTCCCTCAGTACCAGCATCGCTGTCAAAACAGTCACTTTGGTCACGTGGTACACAATACAGCCGTGCACGTGCGTCGGAGGTGTAGAGAGGTGCTGCCTGGCAGGAGGTAGAGGAGGCTGGTGACCGCTCTGTCTCTGCGCTCAGACCCGGCGCACCCCGCCTCTCATGGTCCTGCTCCCGGGGACATCAGCGCACCATGCGGCTGCTCGGCGTCTTCACTCTGCTGCTGCTCTCCCTCAGCTCAGGTAAGGACGCTTCTCTTTATCAACACGTCACAGGATTACATATTATACGGGGAAGCTTGTCATTTGAAGTATTGAGTTCCACAAATGTACTTTTGACAACAATAAGAGATATCATCTCGCTGTGGTGCGCGCCGCGGTGCGTCGAAAACCATCCAGGGTTAAGTTTTCATAAAATAACTGCTGATCAACTATTTGGAAACCGGAGGAACTCCACTTTAAACAGTGAAATGTGTCCCTGAATTTGACCCTGTTCTTCATCACAAGAATGGTCCGCAGATATCATTGTGTCAGAGAGCTGGGTTCTCTGTCTCTGATGGCAGTTATCTTATCAGCAGGGAAGACAATCCTTTGGCTGAGTAACAATCCAACCATTTTAAACAACTCAATTACAGTTGTATTATATTCTGTAATGTGGAGAGGATGTGTAAATACATAAATAATGAACATATTCATTAAAGAAAGGGTACCTTACAACTATCCTTATTTAAATGTAATTTCATCCACCTCTGAAAAATATGTATTATTACTGAATCTATACGCATAGGTTTTATGTTTACTGCCGGATGTTAAATGTGTTGAAAGGCAAAGTTTAACTGTTGTTGACTAACAGTAAAATATTATGTTTTTAGACTTTTTAGATAGTTAATTCACTGGCCCTTTTCAATGCCAGCAGCGTGTTTTAAATTAAAAAAAAAGGATTCACATTTCTGACAAATGATGTAGTTGAAGAAGTCCCTCTTAGTAAAGGTGGACTATTGGATCTGGTGATGCTGAACACAAATCACTGTCTGTTCCACTGTGTCTGCTGTATTTTACAATGCTACATTAAAGGACAAAAGTGTTAATGCAGAGGAAAATACTGAAAGGTGAAAGAGGGCGGTCAGTGCATCAAAGACTTCAAGACATTCCTAATGGTTCATTAAAAACTGTTTATCATTCAGAATAAATTAGTGTTTGAAGGTCAGACAATAATGCCAGTTTGCTGACACATGCATGACTAACATACAGGGGTGGACATCGAACCTCTCTACATCCGATTGGACGGTGCCCACTTACAGCCGCCTTCTTATCATGTCATGTTGTATTAAGTTGCAGGACAGTATTATGAGCTCAGCTTAGCAATGATTTTACAACCTCTCCTTAACGTCAAATGTTCTAAGCTAAGAAACATTGTTCTGCTTCCCTCCTGCTTGTTTTTTGGCATGCCAGTGTCGACCACAAACAATGTATCTTTATTAATATATATATATATTTTCCTTTCTTTAACAATGATTATTTTATATTATTAGACTTTTTATATTCCTTCTTATTTTCCTTGCGTAGTTTATGTTGCATATCCTCTGAATCTTGGTGGGGGGGATAGAAATAGTGAAATATCTAGCATGAAAGTAAGACTTGATAAAATAAAAAATAAATGTTCCGTCAGCAACTCAAACGTAGCTGAATAATTGAGCTGCATGTCTGTCACATCCATTTGGTACGGTCAGAGTGCAAGCAAACAAAATTCTGAATATTCACCTAAATGAAACAGGGGGTTACGTATTGTAACCCTAGTCATATAACCACAGGCGGAGCCGCAGCTATGAGGCTGTGGTACTCTCTGGTGGCCCACTCCGCCGTCAAACCCTCCATAAAAGGAAGTTTGACCCATGGGGGGCTGACACAGAACGCACCGCGGCTCTGTCCTAATGCCGTCTCTTTGAAACGGACATTATGGTGAAATGTGGGAAATGTGGAGAGAGATGACTTACGGCCCGTCCACACTACAGCGTCGACAGCGTCGACAGCGTCGACAGCTTCAATCTGCCCATTCACTTTGAATGGGGTGACGTCACGTTGCCTCGCTTTTTCGCCGAACTGAATTGTGGGTAGCATAGCGGTCCGTCTCCGCCGGAGACGCCGGAGTAGCCAGCGCCAGCCAATCAAATCCCGTTTCGGAAAATCTGACAGCTCAAGCCGTAGCCAATCAAACCGTGTCTAAGCTGGGAGAGATATCCCGCCATTCATTTCTATATTTCAAAAAAAGATGGAGGAGAAACTGATTATCGCCGTAGCAAATCACCCGGTTTTGTATGACCAGACCCTCTTCACCTACCGGGATACAAACCGGAGGAACCAGGCATGGAGGGAGGTGGCAGAGACAGTGGGTGAAACTGGTAGGTTTTCGCCTGTTTGGGGATTTTATATCCAGTTTACGTAGTGTTAACATAGCTAGCAAGCATAGCCATTAGCCACTATATTTAGCATAAAATAGCCATTAATAGACATTAATCACATAAATGTTCATCATCTGCTGACACTTTACCTCTGCCACATCATAGACTATATTGCATTACATTAATGCACACAATGTCATACTCCTTTCTGCTCATATTCTGCTTTCACATTTCTTAGTTTTATATATATATATATATATATATATATATATATATGCAAAAATGCATTCTATTTCCATGTAAATTACTGCTTTATTTAATTTGTATCTTTTTGCAATTTAACTGTATTTTATTATGGTGTAAAACATTTTGTGTTTTATATTAGATTTCTTGTTTTTTATGTATGCACCATGACATCAAGTCAAATTCCTAGTATGTGCAAAGCTACCTGGCAATAAACCTGTTTCTGATCAAGTGTGACCTGTAAAACCTTTTATGCAATTGACAGTGATAAAGGGATTTGGTTTTCATTAATGGAGGAATCATTTTCTTAAATTCAAGAAATTAACTGTATTCTTTCATTTCATTTTATTAGAGGAAGTGTGCAAAAAGCGGTGGAAGTCCCTCAGGGACCGATACAGGAAGGAGAGGCTATTGGAGAAGGAAGGGAAAAGGAGCGGGGCAGGGCCTTCCGGGGGATCTAAGCCCTGGCGTCTCGCGGCAATCATGAGCTTTTTAAAGCCATTCATGCTTGACCGCGAGACGTCCAGCAATTTCCCCCGGCAAGCCCTGCCTCCGTCCACATCCATAGAAGAGGAAGAGGAAGACAGCCTGGAAGAGAGCCTGGATGACAGCATGGAAAGCCAACCAGGTGCCAGTCAGCCTGCTAGTCAGCCAGCCAGTCAGCCGGCCAGTCAGCCAGCCAGTCAGCCGGCCAGTCAGCCAGTCAGTCAGCCAGCACAGGCGAGAGTCGCAATCCGGGGGGAAAAGAGAAGGGGAAGGGAGATGTCCCCCTTTGAGGAGAATCTGCTTTTGACCGTGCTTTTGCTGGATATACGAAGACCTGCTCTTTTTCCGGAGTCTCTTGCCCACCATGAGGCTGAACAGCAGGAGAAATAGGCTGAGGCTCAGATTGACCATACACAAGGCGGTCCTGGAGGCAGCAGAGCTGGAGAATTCATTAATTACATACTGATACTGATCCACATGACATGTTTTACACTCACAGACTTCACTCACAACATTACATAAATAAAAGTTATTTAAAGTATGGTATGGCTATACTGTGTCTTGACTTGTTCATGTGGTTTGTCAGTTGCAACATACCAGAAGCTTCATGTATGTCGATATATAATGTGCTTTCTTCTGTAATTGTTCAGGTGAAAACCTGTTGTAATTTGTATCACTAAAAACAGGACTGAAGGAAAAAGGTTGTTAGTCATATCATAATATCAATTCAGGAAACATGTTTATTAGGAATGGTTGATTTTAAAATGGCTCATTTGGAATATTTGCTTTTTAAAGAAAATGGGTAGCTCTTAAAAGAGCTTTTGGTTTGGAGACAATGGTGACCCTACACCACGTTCTGCTGCCATGGCACTGCCCCCTCCTCATTCAGATAGGAGCTGAAGGTCTCCCGCAGTTGGATGGATCTGCGTGTGGCGTTGTTGGAGCCCATCCTCGGTGCATCACACAGGGTTGGAGTAGCTTCACCCGTGGACTCTGCGATAGGTGTGCGTGATGGCCTTCCTATCATCCTCCTGCGGAGGAAGTTGTGCAACACACAGGCGGCCTTCACACACAACTCTGCTACCTCCGGGCTGGTGGTGATGACACGCTGGAACATTCTCCACTGGGATGAGAGGATGCCAAACGCACATTAAACAACCAACCTGGCCCGGCTGAGGCGGTAATTGAAGATCCTCCTTTCACGGGTGAGCTGACGTCCAGGGAACGGACGCAGCAGGTTGTCCATCAGCGGAAAAGCCTCATCTCCAACAAACACATGGGGAAGAAGGCCCAGCCGCTCTGCTCCTGGGATGACGGTGTCAGGTGGTAGCTGCAGACTGCCATCTCTGAGGCGCTCTCCAAATGCAGAATTCCTCAGGCTCCCACCGCCGCTGCTCCTTCCAAAACCTCCGACATCCACTACCCTGAAGAGGTACTGGGCATCCACGACCCTGAAGAGGTACTGGGCATCCACGACCCTGAAGAGGTACTGGGCATCCACGACCCTGAAGAGGTACTGGGCATCCACTATCCTGAAGAGGTACTGGGCGTCCACGACAGCCAGCAGTACCAAGGAGTGGGTGGACTTGTAGTTGAAGTACAGGGACCCAGAATTTGCCGGAGCCTGGATCACCACGTGCTTCCCATCAATGGCACCAATGCAATTCGGAAAGTTCCAGCGCTCCTGGAACCCAGCAGCGATGGCTCTCCAGTCCTCCGTCTGTGGTACCGACATGGTCTCCTCGACCAGCGCGGTCCAGATGGCACCCGCAACCTCCTTCACGATGACAGCCACTGTTGCATGCCCAACCCGATAGCTGAATGCTATGGTCCTGTACGAGTCACCGGTTGCCAGGTACCTGAGAAAAAAGATATATACATGATTTAAAAAATATATTTATTCAGACCCCACACACACACACACAGATCACAGACACACATTGATCACAGACACACACACACAGATCCCCCCCACACACAGATCACACATTGATCACACACACAAATCCCCCCCAACACACAGATCACACATTGATCACACACACACACAGATCCCCCCCCACACACAGATCACACATTGATCACACACACAGACCACAGACACACACACAGATCACAGACACACATTAATCACAGATCCCCCCCCCCACACACAGACCACACATTGATCACAGACACACACACAGACCACAGACACACACACAGATCACAGACACACACACAGATCACCCCCCACACACACAGACCACACACACCCCCCCCACATACTGTGTTTACCTAGCTATCGTAATTAATGTTATCCATCTGAACTAAATCACAGACTTCATGCATGCATTCTCTCTCCTTCTATACAGAGTCAGATGAAAGAAGTAGAAATACACAAAACGTACCGTAGGCAGATGGCGAGTCGCTCGGCGTGTCCGATTGACAAACGCAGATGGGTGTCAGCCTTTGTAATCAGTGGACCCACTTTTCCAAGCAACTCGTCGAACACGTCTTTGCTCATCCTGAAGTACTTCTGAAAGAGGTCGTCATCCAGACAGAGCTCTTGGACCAGAACGTGGTATTCCCCCCGTTGCAAACGTTTTCGGAGTATAGGATGTACCCAACAACGACGCACACTAAATGGCTTCCTGCGAGACAATGTATACACTTTATGCAACCTTGCACACACACGTGTGAATCTTCTTGCCCTACTTACCCTTGCTACAACACCGGCATCCATTTTAGCAATAGAGGGCGGTGGTGGCGAAATCGATAGGGACTTGGCTTGGCAACTGGAAGGTCACCAGTTCAAGTCCCGGCAAGACCAAGTGCTACCGAGGTGTCCCTGAGCAAGGCACCGTTCCCCACACTGCTCCCCGGGCGCCGTTCAAAATGGCAGCACACTGCTCCTAACACTAGGATGGGTCAAATGCAGAGAAACAATTTCCCCACGAGGGATTAATAAAAGTCCATCTTAATAGTGGAGAAGAACCGGGGTTTTTTGCTTTGTATGTCCGGGGCGGGACATTCATGTGATTGGTTGTTGGTCGCGGTGCTCGAATAAAATCCCCAAGCTTCAGACACGCCCAGCTCCAAGATTTTTTTGAAGCTGTAGTGTGGACGGGCCGTTACTCTGGGATAAATGCAATCGTTTTCACTGAATGCGTTTCTCACACACACATCACTCTCTCTTGAACCCGCACAGTGTTTTGACAGCACTTTGGTTTAATCCCACACGTGCACGCGCCCACCTGCTGGCTCCTACACCGGAGTTTACAGAGGGGGAGTGTGAGTGTTATTTCCTCTGGGGATGAGCAAGAAGCAGCCACGCTGCGACTACTCCTCACCCACGTAACCAAGGAGATCGATCCAAAGAGCCCTTCCGTAACCACGGGGGCTCCCGGCCCGGGAGATCAACAACACGGTCCTTTTGGAAAGTGCCATGCGGCGTGATCCCTCACCGGGATATCACACGGCAGACAACGGCGGCGGCCACGATCAAGCTACAAATAATCGCTCTGATCTGGTGAGGTAGGGGCATCTCCAGCAATGAGCGAGATGCCCAACACACCTGTGTTTATTTGCAGTCGCCTTGTCACGCGGTAGCGTGGCAGAGCTGTTTTCAGCTCCCTGCCCAGCCTGCTGCCCGCTGGGAGCAGCTGCGCTCCGCCGCCATGGTCATCACCTAGGGCGGTGGATCTCCATGGACCGGAACCGGAAGTGCCCGACAACGGCAAACGGAGCCATCCGCCCCGCTGGAATGGCGACGTGAATGGCACCGCCTCGGCCATATCCTGGTCCCCAAAACACTCTAAGCAGAGGTGGTGGAGACCGGCGCCCGCGATCAAACCAGGGCAGGTGCATGGCCGAGCTTCCAGTAATGGTGAGTCCATTTTTCATTCTCATCTTCTAATCTTCGTTCGTTTAACTCTTCGGTTGTCAGCTCGTATGAAGAGAAAAAGGATAGTGGGCGGCGGGTGTAGCCGCCTTTATATACTGTGGGCCTGCGCGCGCATTCAGGTAGGCTCGCCCCGATTGGCCGGCTACGTTTACGTAAACTCAGTAGGTGAAAGCACGCACAGCATGATAGAGAGTAGTACCCATAGAGTCCAGTAGAGGGCGGAGCCTGTGTGAAATATAACTGCATTTCACTAAGAGATGAAACTCTCATTATTCAAGATGCGAGAGAAAATAGATGGAGTATGCAAATGAACGTATGGTTTCAAGGTTTCAAGGCTTTTATTGTCATGTGTGCATATAGCTACGTTGTAGATATGACAATGAAAATCTGAGGTCCCAGGCTCCTCCAACACTGCAACACAATAAAACAGATACAATAATGCAAGTAAATAAAAGAAAATAGAATATAATAGAAACAGAATATGATAGAAACTGTGCAGAATAGTCTATATACAGTAAGTGAACAGCCTGTCCTCCTACAAAAAACGACCAAATAGGTCAATTGTTTAAGCACCTTAGATTATGACCCATAGCCACGTTTTAAAGTGTAGCACCTCTAGTGGTCGTGTAAGAAACAACATGCTCCCGTTTATTCACAAATAACCCTCTCTGGAAAATCCTAAATTGTGGAATAGTTTGGCCATTAAAATGCTTTTTTTGATTAGATTTCTAGCGAGAAGTGTATTTGTACTCTTAGAATCCACATCCAGTAGATCCAGTTGGATCTATAGTTTGATAGATATTACGAAGATGATTTGAGGTCTCACCAGGAGAACGTGTATGCAGCTTCCATGTAAAGTTAGCGTGGGTGAAAACAGTTTTTCCGGTCTCAAAGTTTTCATAATAAAACCGGATATATTCCCCTCACTGTCAAATGATTACACAGTGATATCTGCATTACTCATCCACTAAAACACATCAGTTTATC
Source organism: Pseudochaenichthys georgianus (assembly GCF_902827115.2). NCBI lineage: Eukaryota > Metazoa > Chordata > Actinopteri > Perciformes > Channichthyidae > Pseudochaenichthys > Pseudochaenichthys georgianus. The sequence goes on from NC_047523.1 coordinate 2,236,913, forward strand.
CTTGTTAATCACACAATATTGATTGGTTTAAATTGTGTGCAATGCTTTTGTGTTTTTAACCTTTGATTCAGAGAAACAAATAGTTTTGTAGGAGTTTAGACACTACAGTTTCCGAAGACACTACATTACCCAGAATCCCCAGCTATCGTTTGGGACTACAACATCCGCCTTGCTTTACAAACCCCGTGATTAGTCATCAAGCCCTGTCATTGGATGTTGGAGTGGCAGTGCAACAAGGTTACGCTGAGCATCAACAGCTCTTTGAAATGGAATGGAACCACGGCAGACTTTCCAAAACTGGAATTGGACGGGTCCAGCCCCCGGCTCTTTATAAGACGTATTCGTATTTCTCACAATTAGTAGTTGCCAGTTGTGTGTACACCCTGGAGGTTTAGGGGATACGAAACACATTGGTGTTATCAAATGTAAAACATATAATTAATAAATGGGTGAATTAATATACCCACATGACACCTAAGGTCAGAAGAGCTTTATTCAACAGCTGGTCTTATGTCTGTGACCCCTCCTGTTGTTCATTGATAAGCCTGAAACATGCACTTGTCAAGGTTCAGAGGCACATTTTGCAAATTTGGCAGTAGCCATCGATCATCTTAAGATAAGATACTTTATTGATCCCAAGTTGGGAAATGTTTTTGTTACAGCAGCATACTACTTTGTTCTACTCCACTACAATTCAGAGGTTAACCTGGTATTTTTACTCCACTACATTTATTTTAGTTACTTTGCAGATTCTGATTAATGATGTGAAATATAAACAACCCTTAAAGCAGACTTTAGTTACACCTGAGTCAAATTCAAGGAAGGTGATTGTCAAGTGACAAAATAAACTATGCAATATATTGAACGTTAAGTACTTTGTCAGACTTCATATTTATCTATAGATACCCCCAACGTGTTTTTCTTATTCAAAAGAAGACCTTAACTTAAAGTATTCTTTAATGTTTAAATAAAGCCTTATTAGTTTGTCTGTTTTGCACATCCTCCTGTTAATATCTTTGGACGTCCTGCACTAGCTGTTTTATTGTAGAGATCACTACAGTATATTCTTGATATGTTCAATTGTGTATGTAGGCCACTCTTAATATTTAAATGTTTTCATCAAATAAAACGTATTCAACAACAACATTCAATAACGTGCTTTAACCACTAGGCGGCGCGGGTTTAAAAAACCAGTGGTGTAGTTAATAAAACATAATAATATCAAACATAATATGACTATTAACTTTATTGTGAAATTAAAACAGGAGTTGGAAAGGCAATGAATGAATTAATTAATTAAAATGTCGAACTCGGACTTAATTTTAAGGACATTTCGGCCAGGGGTGTAGAGCTATATTTGTTTAACCACCGGATTGGCAAAACAGGAGAGTGTGTGCACCAGTCTGCCTTGATCTATGTATTCATGACTGTGACTCTCACAGTATCTGATGCCCACAGCTGTTTTATAGAAGGAACACCTCCTTCACTTCATGAACTCTCTGCAGCGCCAGGAGGCAGCGGGAGGGTTAACTCAGCCTCTGAGAAGACGAGCGTGCAGTGCCTTCACTGTGTTTACCTTCAGAATCATTAGAAAGGCTAACGAGCCCAGGCTGATGTGTTTTAACCACACACACCTCCACACACACACACACACACACACACACACACACACACACACACACACACACACACACACACACACAATTTAAACGCAGACTTATGTTCCTCCATGTTTCGTTGTTATCGTTTCACTGAGCGGACCCGCCCCCCTTTTTTTTTTCAAACGCTCCCTTTTTTGCTCCATCTGCGGCGGTAATAGGTTTTGTGCGCTGTGATGATTCGGCTGTACCTTTAGTAATGAATATTAAATGTTCATTTGATCATTGGTTTTATTTTGAAAACGTTGAGACCGGAAATACTGTTTTCAACCCGTAACTTTACATGGAGGCTGCCGCATACCTCAAATCATCTTCGTAAGATCTATCAAACTATATATCCTACATAGAGACTGGACGTGGATTCTAAAAGTACAATATACACTTCTCGCTAGAAATCTAATCAAAAAGCGTTTTAATGGCCAAACTATCCTACAATTTAGGATTTTCCAGAGAGGGTTATTTGTGAATAAACGGGAGCATGTTGTTTCTTACACGACCACTAGAGGTGCTACACTTTCAAACGTGGCTATGGGTCGTAATCTAAGGTGCTTAAACAATCAACCTATTTGGTCGTATGAGTTGGAGGACTTGTTGTAATTGGAATATCGGTATATATGATATATTATGTGAGTTGCAAACAGGTGAATGTTATGGATGTTCTTAGTTCAGAAGGTCAGGATGCTCTCTATGGAGCACCTGTAGAAGGTCAGGACCCTCTCTATGGAGCACCTGTAGAAGGTCAGGATCCTCTCTATGGAGCACCTGTAGAAGGTCAGGATCCTCTCTATGGTGCACCTGTAGAAGGTCAGGATCCTCTCTATGGTGCACCTGTAGAAGGTCAGGATCCTCTCTATGGGCCACCTGTAGAAGGTCAGGATGCTCTCTATGGAGCACCTGTAGAAGGTCAGGATCCTCTCTATGGGCCACCTGTAGAAGGTCAGGATCCTCTCTATGGTGCACCTGTAGAAGGTCAGGATCCTCTCTATGGAGCACCTGTAGAAGGTCAGGATGCTCTCTATGGTGCACCTGGAGAAGGTCAGGATCCTCTCTATGGTGCACCTGCAGGAGGTCAGGATACTCTCTATGGAGCACCTGTAGAAGGTCAGGATCCTCTCTATGGAGCACCTGTAGAAGGTCAGGATCCTCTCTATGGAGCACCTGTAGAAGGTCAGGATCCTCTCTATGGAGCACCTGTAGAAGGTCAGGATCCTCTCTATGGAGCACCTGTAGAAGGTCAGGATCCTCTCTATGGAGCACCTGTAGAAGGTCAGGATCCTCTCTATGGAGCACCTGTAGAAGGTGAGGATCATCATCATCATCATCTTTATTTAAAGAGACTCTTGGTCCATTATTACAAAACATACAACACTCAAATACAAACTAAAAAAAGGCAGCCATACCAATGTTTCCACAGAGGTGACTGGTATCGTACAGCACTGAGACACGGATTTGAAAGCAGCATAATGACAGAGTTATGAGAAACATTCAATCGACAGATGAATTTGTACATCAGACCTCTCAAAAGAGCATGGAACGTGTTGACTCGTGCATTACAGAACATTTCACTTGCACTGCACCACCTTGGTTTTCTAAGCAGTATACGCAAACAGTCATTATATGCAACCTGGAGCTTCCGGAGGCTCGCCTTCTTATACTTGACCCACAAGGGGGCAGTATAGAGAGGAGTGCAATACGCTCTAAAGAGGTTCACCTTAACCTCATCTGAACACCAAGAGAATTTTCTAGCCAACATGTTGGCTTGTATATATAAGACACGCCGCTGTCTATACATATCATCATCATCATCAGCCATTTCATCTGTGATGATGTGTCCCAGATACTTCGTGTTACAGCAAACAGACAGCACCTGTCCTGACAGATAGAATGTTGGAAAACAAAGGTTCTTATCCCCTTTTGCTCTACAGATCATTACAGCGCTCTTCTTAGCATTGTATTTAACGTCAAATTTGACTCCGTAATCAGAACAAACATTTAGCAACTGTTGAAAACCAGCACTGCTCGGAGAAACAATTGCCAGATCATCGGCATACATAAGATAGTTTACAATCACATTACCAATCACACACCCTGTTTTACAGACACTTAAATCATCTGATAGATCATTCATATAGATATTAAAAAGGCTCGGTGAGAGGAGCCCCCCCTGGCGGACTCCATTACCAACACCAAATGGCGCCGAGACTGCATTCCCCCATTTGATCCGCATGCTCTGGTTGGCATACCAATAAGCCAGGATCCTAATTATACTGTTAGGCACACCTCTTTGTCTCAATTTTAAAAACAGTTTATGATGGTTAACTCGGTCAAAAGCCTTAGAGGCATCAATGAAACCAATCAGAACAGTGGAATTCTGTCTTCTATATGTTTCTACCATTTCCTTCAAAGCATAGATGCATAGCTCAGTACCATGCTTAGCCTTGAAGCCAAACTGGTTATCTGAGGTACATAAATAAGAACATAGTCTATCCAACAAAATTCTTTCCAGGACTTTGGATAACACACTGGCCAGAGCAATTGGTCTATAGTTATCCAAGCTCCCTACCTTGCCCGCTTTGTCCTTAATGACAGGGACCAAGGTAACCGTCAACATGGAGTCTGGCAACATACCATGAGTCATGAGGCCGGTAAAACAAATGGCAAGAAGAACTGCAACCTTCGGGCTTGCCAGTTTAAGGTGCTCTGCAGTGATTCGGTCAGAGCCGCATGCTTTGTTATCAGCTAGCTGTTCAATTGCTCGATAAACCTCTTTAGCTGTGATTCCCATTGTGTCACTTTTCACAACACTACCAACTTTGTAGGGGTCACTTTTAACACAATTAAGTATAGTAGAGTAATGTTGCCTCCACAACTCGGCTATGTTATCGGCTCCAGATACTCCCTCTATGGTACACGGTAATGACGTACTGGCCCTGTTCAGAGCTCTCACCTCCTTCCAGAAGCCAGTCACATCATTATGAAGGAGCTTTTCAGCCATCGAGTCCGCTCTCAATGTTTCTGTGTGTTTGTTGACATAACGAACTGCATATTTATATCTAGCATGTGTACGCTTTTTGAGATCCAGGACAGGCCCCTCTCTGGGCCTTCCTGCCTGGACCCAGGCCCCAAAAGCATTCTTGGCTTCAGCGTATTGATCAGCCACATGTGTATTCCACCCTGGCTTGACGTTGTGTCTCTTCCTAGAGTAGGTACAGCACGGTATACTGGCCTCCCATACAGCTCCCACAGTACAATCATACATGTTACAGAGGTCTTCACGGTGAGAGCTTTCATTACAACCCACATCAACACACAGAGTTGCCACTTTGGGTAGATATACATCACTTAATAGGACATCAGTTCTCCCATAGTACAATAGCCTATCCTCCTTTGTGAGCTTGGACCTGTCCACTTTAGTGGTACAGGCATGTTTAGCCTCCTGAGACATCTCAGGGAGACTATCACAATCTAGTGACATTATAAAAGGAATGTGATCTGACATTGATGCCTCATACACAATCTCAATTGATCTTACAATGTCATGGGCATTAGCAGTGCTTATGCAATGGTCAAGCCATGAAGTTGTATGCCAGGCCTCGCTTATATATGAATAGCTATCTGTAGGCAGAAGTATTTGGCTTGATAATATAAGATTGTTATCATCACAAAACTGTAGCATATGCTTAGCAAACAAGGACCTTTTGTCTGATATGTCAGCATTCATATCACCCACTACATAAACACTGGAGGAATGATTATCAACAATAAAAGAATGTATAAAAGCAAGTCTGTTCAGGTATTCATCTTCATTATGCTGTGACTCATATGGTGTATATACATTGAGAATGCTAAACTCCTTGTTATTCATTTTGATCTGTACAGCAATACACCAGTCAACTTCAAGCCTGGTGACATTAATGACAGCGTCCAGCTTTTTGTGCCACAGGATAGCCACGCCCCCTGCTATCCTTCCTCTCACTATTCCCAGAGATAGGTCCGTAGTGGACTCACCAGCCCCGTGAAAATTGTCATTAAGAGAGTTCAACTTTCCCAAGTCCTGCTTAGGTAAGAAAGTTTCTTGCAAGCATAAAATGTCACATTTTTGTAGCAAGTTGTCCACCACTACACGTCGGATCCTATCAGCAGCGCTGTTGCCCAGGCGCAGCCCGCGACAGTTAAATGATCCAACCCGATCCTCTCTATGGTGCACCTGTGGAAGATCAGGATCCTCTCTATGGAGCACCTGTAGAATGTCAGGATGCTCTCTATGGTGCACCTGTAGAATGTCAGGATGCTCTCTATGGTGCACCTGTAGAAGGTCAGGATGCTCTCTATGGAGCACCTGTAGAAGGTCAGGATGCTCTCTATGGAGCACCTGTAGAAGGTCAGGATCCTCTCTATGGAGCACCTGTAGAAGGTCAGGATGCTCTCTATGGTGCACCTGTAGAAGGTCAGGATCCTCTCTATGGAGCACCTGTAGAAGGTCAGGATCCTCTCTATGGAGCACCTGTAGAAGGTGAGGATCCTCTCTATGGAGCACCTGTTGAAGGTCAGGATCCTCTCTATGGAGCACCTGTAGAAGGTCAGGATCCTCTCTATGGAGCACCTGTAGAAGGTGAGGATCCTCTCTATGGTGCACCTGTAGAAGGTCAGGATCCTCTCTATGGATACAAATACTCATGTTCAGAGGGGGCCTGAATGCGAACATGAGTCCCGTCGATGCATCCGACAATACCAGGTATACCTGATTTTAACAAAAGATCTTGCCTGGATTTCGCTGCTTCTTCTTGTGTGGTAGGTGAATATAGTTCCTAAGGCGGTGCTGGAGGGCCAATGAAACTTGTCTTATAGCCCGACATGCAGTTGTGCGATGAACATTAATCATGTCTCCCACAGTATTTTTGAAAGGCCCCGTTCGCGTAGAATCTGAGCGCAATCAGCACCTGCAAGGTTGGGGAGAGCGCAGCGTTTGGGTCTGATCCGTGCTGGAGTTGAGGGGAGATCTCCTCGATTCAATCAAAAAGGGCTTGTTTGCCAAAACAAAACCTCTCTATCAGTTCACTGAATAGATGTCCAGTGGGTTTGTTCCATCACGGACAAGTTACACCCGGGCGCAACGCATACAGGGCTTAAGTCTAAGTGGTGCACTAGTCATAACTTTAGTTTGGTCTTAACCTTCGGTTCTACGTTGGACGTAGAGTTACGCCCAGCTTATGCTCAGCTGGTGCACTCCACTCCTGGAGTCCATATTGAACCTCCTCAGCCTGCGGAGGAAGAAGAGCTGCTGTCGAGCTGTTTTGGTGATGGTGGTGGTGTGAAGAGTCCATGTCAGGTCCTCAGTGATGAGTCCATGTCAGGTCCTCAGTGATGAGTCCATGTCAGGTCCTCAGTGATGAGTCCATGTCAGGTCCTCAGTGATGAGTCCATGTCAGGTCCTCAGTGATGAGTCTATGTCAGGTCCTCAGTGATGAGTCCATGTCAGGTCCTCAGTGAAGAGTCCATGTCAGGTCCTCAGTGATGAGTCTATGTCAGGTCCTCAGTGATCAGTCCATGTCAGGTCCTCAGTGAAGAGTCCATGTCAGGTCCTCAGTGATGAGTCCATGTCAGGTCATTGATGGTGGACGCTAGTGCTGGGGGGAAACGATTATTTCGAAAACGATTAATCGGGCGTTTATTTGATCGATTAGTCGACTAATCTAACGATTATTTTTCTGTTGTTCAATTCATAAAAAACGTAATGTAAAAAAAACGTAATGTAAAAAAAACATTGTTCACGATACTGTGTCTCAGGGGATCTTAATATTTAACAAACTATTAATGTGTTATACCAAATTAACGGAAATAATCTCAGCTAACTGACGATACAAACCATGTTTACCAAAACAAAACACAAGTCTCATAAAATGCATCTAAATGACCCATGAGCGAAAAATGCTAACGGACATTGGCACAGAACTCAAGATAAAAGTACCCTTATTACTTATCGTAGCTGCACATACAAGATATCCGATTAAAGCTGAGACTCCACAGATTATGTAGGTATATAGTATCATCACTGAGTGATCCGGACTCGCGACAGGGGAAGCAAATACAGTCATCACAACACGTACCTTTACAGAGCTTCTAGGGAGATCGTCTCACCACCGTAGCTGTCAAAAGACGTGTTCAATGGCATTCAAATGAGAAAAAACGCGGCTGAATCGGTTAATCCATAGGTTTTTAACGTCTATGTATAAAAAAATTATTCAATTTATAATCCATAATTCCATTTTTATGTAAAAATCGGAGAGCAAATGCTAGCTGCTAATGGTAGCCACCACAGCTAGCTGCCGCTTTAAATGTTCCAACATAGCCGTTGTGCTTGTGTGATATGCCAACTCCATTTGGCAAAGACTGCAAATGACAATATCTTTGCGTTTTGGACTAACTTTGCAATATTCCCATGCTTTTGAAGACCTAGGGCGAGATGTTTTCGTTTGAGGGCTTCGTGCGCAATCCTGTGAGGTGGAGGTGGTAGCCGTTTCAGTCTCCATTGTGTTTGAAGTGCGATTGCGAACTGCTTGTTGCTTTGGGTGACCCACGTGTGTGTAGCGACGCATCGACGCGGAAATATGTCGTCGACGATATTTTGAAGTCGACGCGTTGCTACAGCACTAGTGGACGCTAATTTACCTGCTGAAAATGACATTATGAAAATACTTATTATTGAGTGTGTGTGTGTGTGTGTGTGTGTGTGTGTGTGTGTGTGTGTGTGTGTGTGTGTGTGTGTGTGTGTGTGTGTGTGTGTGTGTGTGTGTGTGTGTGTGTGTGTGTGTGTGTGTGTGTGTGTGTGTGTGTGTGTGTGTGTGTGTGTGTGTGTGTGTGTGTGTGTGTGTGTGTGTGTGTGTGTGTGTGTGTGTGTGTGTGTGTGTTGCAGGGCTGGCTCTGCAGATCCAGTGCTACCAGTGTGAGGAGACCACCCTGGACTGCTCCACCCCCCCGTTCATCGCCAACTGCACCGTCAACGTGCAGGACATGTGCCAGAAGGAGGTTCTGGTGAAGGCTGATGGTAAAGCTTGTTCCTCCTGTCTGCCTTCATACGTGTGTTTTCATCTCTATTTTCCTGTCAGGATTTCTCAGAACAGAATCCAGTAAATCTGGACGGATTGGCCTCAATTTAAAGTGGACCTATCATGCTATATTTGAATAATATATTGTAGGGCCATACCTATATAAAACATGTCTGTGAAGTTTTTTTTTCAAAATACCAAACAGATCATGCATTTTAGCCATGCCTCATTTCGCTCTATTTGCTATTTTTTAGCCCTGTTTTTTTTCGGAATCGATAAGGAGAACCGAAATCTGAATCAATACAATTCAAACGATACCCATCCCTACCGGTGACACATTCATGTATAGAAGACGCACAAAAGTGCATTTTGCATGATAGGTCCCCTTTAAGAAAAGCGGATTAGCTTATGGTGGCGATATGGATCTGGCAGTTCAACCCTGACTGTAGAGACTTGACTTAGAATCTGAATCTTTGTTTATGTTTTTCATGAAATCAACTAAGCTTAAAGGTCCGATGTCATGCTTTTCCGGTTATTGCCCGTCCCCTTGTGTGTTATGAAGGTTTTTATGCATGTAAACGGTCTGCAGAGTCAAAACCCTCAAAGTACACCCTGTAGCGAGTAAAACTCTAACACCTCCCCAAAACGCCTCGTTGGAGATACGTCATTGTCCATTGTTTACTTCCTGGGCCAGAGCCCAGAGCTATGACGCGATACGGTCATGCGGTACCAAAACCAAACCAAATGGACCAATCCGTGGAGCCGTTACGTTACGTCCGTGGAGCCGTTACGTTAAGCCCCCGCTGATTGGTCCAAATTGACCAATCCACGACTTCCTCACACACACACACTCAGTGCACGCAGCTCAGCTGATTTCTCCTCCCTGGCTGCAGGCTGATAACAGACAGTTGGGATCGCGGCAAAATTCTCTCTGCAGACCCGTTCTCACAGCGTCTATCAACCTTTTTCTTACTCAATATCAAGCCACACTTATTGTTTTTACTTCGGCTGTGACTTTGTGTGTGCTCGGGATGAGTTTGGCTGTGTTTTGATGTGTATCGCTAAACAAGGAAACAACACCTCCACGGAGCTCAGCGCGATTCACAACGTCCCGACCAATCAGAGCACACTGTGCTCACAGGGAGGGGGGGGGGCTGGAGCTATTGGAGCTACAACGAGCCGTTAAAGGCAGAGAGTGAAATTCAGTGAATACACGTAGTTTACAGAGATGCTGTTTGAGAAACCAATGTGAGTTTGGAACATTGAACAATGTAAATCTATTCTAGTAGACCTCAACAATGGAATCATGATCAGTGGAAATGGCCATGACATGGGACCTTTAAAACTTTGTTGGACTTTTGAGTGTTGTTGGTGATCATGTTGGTTTGCTTGTTTTGTGCAGCCGTAGGTAGCCTCAGGGTGCACTGTGCCCGCTCAGACTCCATACTTTCTGAATCAATATAACCATGTTGTTGAGAATAAAAACGTTTCGTAATGACTTTGAGGAAAAGTTTGTATTGCCAGTGTGTTTGAAGTACCTTTAACACAGAGATGAGAGCTCTCAGCATATGGAGCCAGAAGCTAGGCTCTCTCACACTGATCTGAGGTCAGCACGGACAGACCATCGGTATCATTATAGGATGAAAGTCTCAGCTGCAGGTCAGTTTATGATATAGTAGTCATGGATAAAACTGTTCCATTTCCATCTGTGGAGAAAAGCTGTGCATGCAAGGGCAGGTGTGTGTTCTCTGAGTGTGTGCAGGGTGGACACACACAGATCTCATAAAGCCCCTCTGATACCAGCAGATAGACCAGCATCAATGTACTCTCCAATAATCAATATAATACAATGCAATAATCATTGGGAACAGTGTCCCTACTACCAGGCAGCCACCACAGCGTTAGGTTAAGGCTTTCTGTTTTTTAATTGAATTATGGAATTTTAGTAACACGGGTGAATAATATTACAGTTCTATTTTATCTATCTTAATCCATGGGCTTTTTTAACAGGCTGGCGCCTGCATGTTTGGCCAGAATATACAGAAATCTGCACTTGTTTATATGCATCTCATCACAATGTTTAATGTGAAAGGGGTCACTTGTGACACATCCACAAATAATTCCATGCATTTAGCGTTTTTCAGCTAATTTTCATCTTCACTGTTTTTGTCCACTGTCATCACTTTAACCTCATTTCAAGCCGCAGGCAATATTATCAATAATTAACCTCTTAAACCATGTGGGCCAGTAACCCTGACTTTATCATTTTTAAGTATGCAGCTGATAGTTTGTTTATTAGACATCAAAGTGGCAGAAAGTCTGCACCGCGTTGCGGCTGCATTGCGGCTGCATTGCGGCTGTGCCGTGGCGTTCACAGCGATCGCGGCCACTCTAGTCAATGGGTGCTATTCCACCAGACGCGCCGCGTTACGGCTGGAAGCGTCCCAGAAGCGTCCCAGAAGCGTCCCAGAAGTGTCCCAGAAGCGTCCCAGAAGCGTCCCAGAAGTGTCCCAGAAGTGTCCCAGAAGCGTCCCAGAAGTGTCCCAGAAGTGTCCCAGAAGCGTCCCAGAAGTGTCCCAGAAGCGTCCCAGAAGTGTCCCAGAAGCGTCCCAGAAGCGTCCCAGAAGTGTCTCAGAAGTGTCCCAGAAGCGTCCCAGAAGCGTCCCAGAAGCGTCCCAGAAGCATCCCAGAAGTGTCCCAGAAGTGTCCCAGAAGCGTCTCGGTACTGGGCTCCACAAAAAATATAATGCAAGTCTATTTTCGACGCGACGCGAGGCGTTGCATAGCGCCGGGCAGGAAGTCGACCGGTGACAGCAGGCACTGTGTCAATTATATATATAGAATAATTATGATGATGAATGCATGTTTTTACCACTAAAATACAGCAACACATCTTTGATTCATGTCGTTTATAACTGGGATATTATTATTATTATTATTGACTTTGTCTGTACAAAGTAGTCCAGGAAAAATGCCCAAATCAACAAAAACTGCGAGCTGGCACGCAAGACGCTCTGCTTCTGAAACGCGCCCGGTGGGTTATGACGCTGGAGGAGGCCGGACCAAAACCGCGGCGCAGCCGTGAGGCGGCGCAGACGGACCCGGTGGAATCCTGGGGTCATGCTGCCTTTTTAGTATTGATGAATGTGTCTCACTCTTAAGCCGATTCACGCTGGGTGGAGGTCATTCTTCCCTTTTCTCTATTGCTGATGAACAAAAGCAATAAGCGCCTGTCTTTGGTAATGTGCTTCCCAATCCGAAGGGCAGAGACATGGCTAAAGGGTGGACAGTTCTTTAATAAGAAAAATGTCTGCATGAATGCTCACGTACTTCCCAGCCTTTATCTCAAAGTGTTATCATTACTGCTGCTCAGCATGAAAAGAATGGCTTAGAAATGCAATGAACCCACCTTATCGCTATTTGAATGCAATAGATACATTTACAATTGCACAGTCACCTCTTTGCAGTGTGCTCAAGTGATAAGAATACAAACCTGTAAGGCTGTTTCTTCCTAAGTATACTTGCCCTGTGATTGCCTCTATGAGTCTGGCTGGCAGAAATTGTGGAAATCCTCTGACTTACCGGCAAGAGTACAGACACACACACACACACACACACACACACACACACACTCAGATAATGGCTATTTTTCATCTGGGTAGCAAGAGACAAGCAGATCTTCTGGTACTATCATCTCCTCTGATTACATCTTGAAATCAGCGATAAGATAAGATGCACTGTGATTTCTCAAAGAAAATGTTCAAGCTGGTGGCTAAACTATTGTAATCACACATGCACCAACATTTGAGTTAGCTGTGCTGTTCTTTTCAGCTGGAAGGAGGGTTTAGCATTGTTCAGCTCATTGTTTAGTTGTTTTAATTGTACTGTTTGCTTCAGTCCTGAACCTCTTCAGGAAGATGTTTTCATTCAAACAAATTCAAACAAACTTTGTGGCTGATGAAGCCACAAAGTTTGCAACTGGCAGAGGTGGCATTGAGCAGAAAGATATTCTTGTAGGTGGTGGAGACCAGAAGAGCAAAACGAAGAGTAAATATAGGGTTTGCTGTAGTTGTCTGTTGAGCAGACCAATGATTCGAGATGAATGTTAACGTTGTTGAGTGTCTGCTGTTTAGTGCTGGGCAGGTAGAGCAAAACACAGCTGCAGGAAAACATCAAGGGCATTACTTTGGACAGCAGGAGTAAGTCTTCACATTTGGCTATCGAGCCAGGGGAACAATTGTTCATATCAACATCTTTCAAATGTTGTTCACAGCAGCAGATTGACGAGGTACAGTTGCTAGCTCTGTTGCTGTGACAACATCAAATTAAGCATTATCCCAGAATAAATCAGCATATACTTCTGCCAGGGGATGCCACCCCTCAAATTCTCCTGCCACCCTCTTGCCACCCCATGAATATTTTTCTAGATCCGCCCCTGATGACAGCTGATATCTGTATGATCTTAACAAGAAATAACCCCCGGCTCCTAAATAATGTAATACAGATACATTCACATCACTGCGATGTGCCTTTTTTACACAGTAAAACTGAAAAATCTTCTCAATATCCACAGAGACAGCACACTACGTGAAGCAGCGATGACAAGAGAATAGACAATAATTCCACATGGATTACTATGACAGGGCATCTGAAAATAGACCAATAGTGGTTGTTGTGTCTCACTGTGCATGGAAATTGTTCAGGTAATGCTGATAAAGTTAATAAAACAATATCTGGTTTTGTTTTGAAGATTTCTTCAGAAATAAGTGAAGGGCTGCGTCTTTAGATAAGTTGTTTGGGCACTGTGCTGTGTTACTGTGTTTACACTGGTTCTCAGATAAAAAACTGAATATGATTTGATTGCTTACACGATGGAGGCTGCCAACAAAAGTATCCAGTATTTAAAATATGGCCACAGACATTTAAAATGTAATCTAAAAAACCGCAGTAGAAGCCTTGAATGTAAAAGTTATGTCAAATTCGAACTGGTACAGAATTCTGAAAATGACTCATTGCATTTTACGCCACGTTAGGGATGGAACTGGCAAAAGCAGTTTGGTCCTACAGAAATATCTTAAAGGTCCCATGTCATGGCCATTTCCACTGATCATGATTCCATTGTTGAGGTCTACTAGAATAGATTTATATTGTTCAATTCTCCAAACTCACATTGGTTTCTCAAACAGCATCTCTGTAAACTACGTGTATTCACTGAATTTCACTCTCTGCCTTTAACGGCTCGTTGCAGCTCCAATAGCTCCAGCCCCCCCCCCCCCCTGTGAGCACAGTGTGCTCTGATTGGTCGGGACGTTGTGAATCGCGCTAAGCTCCGTGGAGGTGTTGTTTCCTTGTTTAGCGATACACATCGAAACACAGCCAAACTCATCCCGAGCACACACAAAGTCACAGCCGAAGTAAAAACAATAAGTGAGGCTTGATAATGAGTAAGAAAAAGGTTGATAGACGCTGTGAGAACGGGTCTGCAGAGAGAATTTCGCCGCAATCCCAACTGTCTGTTATCAGCCTGCAGCCAGGGAGGAGAGATCAGCAGAGCTGCCTGCACTGAGTGTGTGTGTGAGGAAGTCCGTGGATTGGTCAATTTGGACCAATCAGCGGGGGCTTAACGTAACGGCTCCACGGAAGTAACGTAACGGCTCCACGGATTGGTCCATTTGGTTCCGGGTAATGCATGATGTCATGCATTACCCGGTCAATGGTCAATGGACAGTGACGTATCTTCAACGAGGCGTTTTGGGGAGGTATTTTCTGTGTTAGAGTTTTACTCGCTACAGGGTGTACTTTGAGGGTTTTGACTTTGCAGACCGTTTACATGCATAAAAACCTTCATAACACACAAGGGGACAGGCAATAACCAGAAAAGCATGACATGGGACCTTTAACAGCTATTCAACGGACTGCCAAAAAAGAAACATTTCTCGTAATGCGTCTCGTCTCAAAGTTGTTGTGGCACCATGCTGTTACAGGGGTACTGGTTCTATGTCTGACATCAAGAAGGACATTTATGAGGACGTCTAAGATAAATGGGAGTAGAAAAGGGGGTGTTTCAACCGTCTAACACGTGCGGTTTGAGGTCCATGATGTGACTCTGAAGACCCAGAGTCTACATGAAGGTCAAAGATGTCACCGTTGCCCTCTGAAGCAGAGAGGCCTGTCTGCTCTCTGACAGGGTGGCCCGACTGCCTGCATCGAGCAAAATCCCCAGATACCCCACCTGCTGGTGAGGTATGGGACTGCTCTTCTTCCAATTGACCGCAAATCCCAACTTGGTTAGGTGTAGGATCAATTGGGCTGTGTGGAACATTGCCCATTCCCTGGACCTGGCCATGACTATGAGGTTGTTGAGATAAAATAAAACCCTCATGGTTGCGAAGCGGCTGAAGCGCTGTGGCCACACATTTGCTGAACATGCGTGGGGATAGTGCTGCACTACGTGGGGATAGGGAATATCATTGATGAGAGTAGTACCCATAGAGTCCAGTAGAAGGCGGAGCCTGTGTGAGATAGAACACTACACAGGCTGTTTGAACGTAATGCTTAATGACCTTAACCTCTCATTTCAAGGCACGGACTCAAATATCCTTAACATGTAAGACAGAGTGAATGGATTCAAAAATAAAATAAAAGTCAACTTATGGGAGACGAATTGCGACAAGGGGGATATAAGCTGTTTCCCTCTGCTTGATAGCTATCTTGCCACTACTGAGAAAAAAAGCTTATGGTGAGAATTGTGCACACCAAGCGGACAACTCTGGGGAAGAGCCGGGACGCCAATACAGAAGTGCCACACACTGCAGTTCATCTAGTGGCCAGTAGGAGCAGTCTGCAGAAGGGAGCAATTTCCATAGACCCCATGTTAAAATACCCAACTTTACAGCAGAAATAAACATGTTTACATCGTGGTTCAAAAAACCATATTCTCTGTATAGTTAGTTCCCCCCTTCATGAATATGGATTGGGGAGGTGCATTTTTTCTCAACTCATCTGTTTAATTCATATTAAGCCTTAAAGTGATGCATATATTAGGGCGTGGTCACATTGAGTGACAGCTCTGTCAAGTGACTGCTGCTGCTAGCTTCTTGTCTCTCTGCTACCTGCTCTACCTGCTCCGTGAAGCTACAGGGACTCTGCCTGTTCAGCTCATCCAGGAAACACAACTTGTAGCCGGCCGTGGTTGTTTGTTCTTCATGCTTATATATCGGACTATTGTGACTCGCTCTGCGGTTAAAACAGACGGTGCATGAATGCGGTTTTGCGGTAAGTGAAATTCGAGTACTTTATTTATGTGTTAATGATTTTAGTCAGCTACGTAATGAATGTTAAGGCTTGGGTTAGCATGTAAGTGAGTGGTAGCTACATCGGTGCTAACGATGCTAATCGTAGCCTCCAAGTTAAAATCATAGACTGTATATATAAAGGTTAAAACAAAATAGGCAAGTGTTAAGCGTTAAGTGGGATAATACTGTTGAACAAACGGCTTCTGTTTGAGGTTGATAAAATAAGGTCATCCTTGTAACGTAGAGAGATATTTTATTATGTAGGTAGGAACTGTATGCATCGCTAAGGTTAATTTAAATTGGCTATGCTCAAGTGTGTAAGCTAACGTCGAAGTAGTGTATGTGAAATCAACCTCACAATAAGATGTGTGTATATTACAATTATTAATGTCATATTTCAAGATGATTACTTAGATATTACAATATGGTTGGTTGAGCTGGAGTTCATTATTGAGCTTACACGTTAACGTCACAGTCATCTGAAGAACGAACCCAAACCTTGTTGTTTTTATTATTTGTATTACCAAATGGGTATCAAATAAACAGTAAGCATTGGTAACACAACTTCCAAAGTTACAGTAAAATAAAAAGGACCCTGACTCGGACAATACACAATCCAACATGTTCAACAGAAGAGAATCAGTTATATTGTTTGTACACATGGTTCTTTACATATATATATCTGTTTGTTTAAGCTGTCCAGGTGATGCAGGCAGGCTGGACCAGAGAGTGAGAGACAGAACTGGACTCCTCACAGCAGTGAACTTCAGCTCAGGTACAAAGACTCTATTTTTCATACTGTACAAAGAATCAAGAAAGATATTGGTTTAAATGAATGAAGTATTGACTTGAATACACTGATATACATTCCATTAAACAATACTAAATACTAGATCACCTACACATCAGTTAAGTTGAGGGTTTTTTCCATGCAAAAAGTAACATTTACATATTTAGCAATATGACTTTGTCAGCTTTCTAATTTAATGTATTGAAGGCAAAGATATTTAACACATAGTGAGAACTGCCACTATTTATCTCTCAATATTGTCTGTTAAAAACGTGGTAAAAGTTATTCTTTCAGTGAGACAACAGAGCAAGCTTCTACAGTTGCATTACGTTTTGTAACAGTTAAATATTATTTTGATAATAACATATATTTCAATGTTGATGAACTTCATACTGTTCATTCATAATCTGATTGTCTTTGTAATTCACTTTTGAAATAAAAAAAAAACATTACATTTATAAAATAATTATATATATATATATAACACACCGCTTTCATAAATAACACACTTGTTCTGCGATAATGTTTTATGTTTCCTGTAATTTTTGTTAGGAAAGGACATGCCTGAAAGACACGACATTTTCTCCTTCTCTGAGGGTCAAGAAGAACATCCAAGAGGAACATTAGAAGCTGATGCTATGAGATTTTAAGACCAGTACAGGACATTCACTAAGAAACTACTTTTATTGTGAAAACACAGTCAGCTGATCGAATGCAGCTATTTCCACATCTACACTCCATCATCAGCTGATTATTTCTATGTGCCTCACTTTATGAGCTTCACATCACTTGTGCCTTGTACCGCAGAGTTTGCAATGTCACAAATAAATGGGGCCAATCTTCAGTCAGATGTAATTGTGTAATCTAACATTTTCAGAAAGAATAATGGACAAAAGGAGTGCAAATACAAATACAATTTATTGAAATGTGAACCAAAAGTTAATCAAAAATGTTTTAAATAAAAAGCACATATGGACAGAAGGTGTAAACCTATTAAATGTATAAGTAAACACATTTAGTCAAATAAAGTGACAGACTAGGCCTGTGCAGTTGGTATCAGCTTTGCCCAGGATGAGCTCCTAAAACGTAATTTAATTTAATTTGTAAAAATACAAATTAATCAACCTAGCACTGAAATATATGGATGTTATTATGTGACAGTATTTCTGAGAAAAAGTCAGCTGAAATGGTGGCATAGTTGCCACTGCTTTACGTATCGACAGCATGTTTGAACCAGGGTTTCCGTTAGCCGGTAATTACCGGTTTTTAGCTGGTAAAATTTATTAAAAACCGGTAAATTCAAAACCTGCCGGTCAAAATGTCTGGTAATAATTAGGGAGGCTCCGATAAATCGGCCACCGGTCATTATCGGCCGATATTCACTCTTAATAGTTTGATCGGTGCTCTCTATAAAGGCCGATCAGGAGAGCTGGATCTGATCGATATGGACATAAACGCGAGTGAAGTATAACCGGACGAGAGAGAGATCAGATCAGCTGCTGAGTCTGACCGAGACACGCAGCTCTGCATATTCACCTGAAGCCCCGCCCTCTGTTTAGCGAGCTGCAGAAGCTGCATGAGAAACTGACGGGCTGTCAGGAGAGAGAGAGGGAGGGAGAGGATCCGTTTCTCCCGTGTTATTATTCAAATGTAATGTAAACGTTTGAATAATGTACGTTATCTACTACAAGTAGCTTGTTTGAATGTAATAATTATGTTGTTTGTTGTTTGTGGAATCATTTATTGAAAAATGAATCTGAATTTTTCGATCTGTTACAATTATAAACTGAAGCAATATAAAAATGAGCCCCGTGAACTGAGTTTTAAACTGAAGCATATCTGCTCATAGTCCGGTAATTACATGCTAACGGAAACTCTGCTACACAACTCTTATTATTATTGAAATATGACCGGTAAGTTTCAAATTAGTCCGGTAAAATAAATTCTGCTCGGACATTTGACCGGCGAGGAAAAATCCTAGCGGAAACCCTGGTTTGAACGTATTTGCAGCAGTAAATGTGGCTGTTTGGCCACTGACGTTGCCATAACAACACCTGCATTTAAATGTGCAACCTCTTTTTGTGACAGATTTTTGCATGAAATTATAATTCTTCTGAATGATATTTCTATTGACAGCTAGTTTTTATGTGAACATTATGAGATGGACAGCCAGAGAGAATAAATGAAACACAGTTATGAAATACTATATGACAAAACAAGAATACAGTTCTGTATCTGTTTACAGTTGTGTTTCATATGGGTGTTGAGAGATGTATCCATAGATCTCTTAATTGTGCTCTCAAAGTGCACCAGATTGATGCTTTTAACTTCAATATTTGAAAAAAAAATCTAGAGGTGAGGACCCCCCTAGAGCAGTGGTTCCCAACCTGGGAAAGATCGCAGGGGGGGCGCCAGGCCTCAGATGATTTGAGGCTAAATATCATATTTAGACTTTTTTATTTTATTTAAAAAAAAAATGTATACATATAATTGTAACGCAATACATGATTGTTACTAAAGGCCTTGTCTCTAAATTACAATAAAATATAAAAAAATAATTCATTAATTCATTTGAATAAAAATTCAAGTTAGTAGCTATTAATGGCATAAAAAGACAGAAATGTATAATTGTTTCTTTAATATAAATGTTTCTTCTGCCCGTAAAGTGTCCAAACCAGGCTTTGCTGGATAAGCGCATTTTTAAAACATAGTCATTGTCCATGCCGGTTTCAGTTGGATTATTTGTCAGTTGCTCCGATCAGATCGGTCTCCTCCATTTTGTAGATTATTTACTTGACTTTTGAATCCACATAAACACATCGGCAAAATCCGGCTTACTTTGAGCATGTGTTTTAAACAGTTTAATCCCTTTGTGAATTGTTTCCACTTGTGCCGTCCTTTCATTTCTTCATTCAGCGGGAATCCAAATGAATTAATCCTGAGTCCAATAACCATCAAAGTCACTCCAATAGTGCTCCTGAATTACGCTTTCATAACAAAATACGTCAGACTTTTAAACTTTAATTACCGCTGATGCCCCCCCCCTAGTGTGTGAGGGGGGGGGGCGCAACTTCCAACAGGAGTCATTTGGGGGGCCCTTGGGAAAAAAGGTTGGGAACCACTGCCCTAGAGGATGTTAGGTCCACTGTGTTTACATGCTTATGTATACAATATGTGTGCTTATGCTAACATCGTGAGACAAAAGTTGGTTCCGTGTTGTGTGAAGTGAGAACGCGCTAGAGTGAGGGGGGCCCCCAAGCCAAAGCTCGCTTAGGGCCCCCAAAAGTCTAGGGTTGGTCCTGCTTTAGACAATAAGAAACATAAAGTTGACTGTTGAGTTGCTCAGTTTTATTAGATTGTCAATACTATTACTGTATACCTAATATCTCAGGTTAAGAGGCACATTCAAATAAAGATTGGTCTTTAAATACATTTTGTCTTTTGAATTGTTTGTCTAAAGTCAAGGATCTAGAACTGGTACTTAGTTTTAATGATACAGTCTGGTTATTATGCTGTTTGGAGGAGGCCTCACAGGTAAGAGCACTAACTAGCTACCATCACATGTATCTTAGCTTGACTTAAATGTATTTATTAAACGTAATTTAATTTAATTTGGAAAAATACAAATTATTATGAATACAAATAAAATAAAAGAAGACTCACGTGAGTTACTACAAGCTGTAAAATAGATTTTAAAAACGTTTTATAGAATAAAAGCTCACTGCTGGACGTTGTAGAAATGCGTGTGTTCACCACGACAAAGGAGCCTCATTCACTTTACATTGGCGTTGTTTGCGTGGTGCCGACACGTAAATGTAGCAAAGTTCGTGACTGCACCACGTAATGCGGTGTTAAGGAGTCGTGGTGGAGTCACGCATTCTGGTGAGACCAGGTTGGTCACTTTATAAGTAGTAGCAGGTGTGACCTGTCACAGCACCTGTCACTTTGTATGCATATTAATGAGATTGAAACAGGATTGGTACTACTACTGACACAATAAGTGTTCAGTTCATAATGATGAACGATGCCAGTCCTACCATTTCTGTATCATTATACACAGGGTCGGCGTCATGGGGGGGTCATTCGAGGTCCATTCCCCCCCAAATGAGTCACTGTGCCCCCCCAACTCAGGGTGGGCAAGCCTTGCCACTTTGCAGTTGTTTTTTGTAATCATATCAGTGAAAACGTTTCCACTAAAGGTTTTTTGTGTGAAATACATCAGAAATAAAGAATACAAATATAAAACACAGCCTGAGGTGTGCTCACTGCTGCTCTCTGATTGGTGTGTTGCTTGACCAATGACCCCCGACCTTTGTTTTGTTATCATTACGTGGCTGTGTGTTTAGATGAGATCCCAGTGGCAATCTGTTAATCTGTTAGACTGATTATACAGTAAAGCCATCGAAAATAATATGATATACAGACAGTACAAGTAGCCTACTTTTGGGTCTCTGTGTTTCATTCAAGCTCGGCTCTGTGTGTGTGTGTGGCACGAGCGCATTTTGAGTGTGCGAGTGGTAACGTGGAATGTTGATGTTAGCATCTGGTTAGCTAGCTATGCTAACGGATATAAAGAGCTGTTTCTACACCAGGGCCCTTTCTTATTTCTCTAACTCCCCTCCTCGACTCCCCTCCTCGACTCCTATCCTCGATACTTAGTCCCGCCCACAGGAGATGCGAGCGAAGGAGCCGAGGAGGGGAACCGAGGAGAGAGGAGGGGAAGCAGCAGGCGGTTAGAGAAATGAGAACTCCTCTCCTCTAAGCGGTCATTTTAAAGAGACGTCCATTAATGATGACAGGAGGCAGCAGCCCTCTGTCTGATGGACAGATGTGTTCATGATGACTTATATATTTACTTTGATTCATTCACAGTGCGGTATAATGAGACAGTAATGGCTATTTATATAAATATATACAATTTCAGAATCAAGCAGAGCACTCTCATAATAACGTAACACTATCAGAGACTGTATATATCCCCCCCTCTCCCCTCTGGTCGCTACAATGTGGAAAATAAATTACGGGCCAAAGATTTTATTTACAAGTATTAAAAGTAAGCAGAGGACACCAAACCAACTGACACCTGTCTGTCCGCTGCATCTATGCACACACTGTACCACACACACCTACACACGCATATAAAACAGGCTACAGCCGTGGTGTATTTTATTGTGAAGCACTAAATGGTTTTAGAAAAATATCGACTCTTTGTTTGTAGATATCTAAACTAAAGCAAAAAGAGTAGGCCTGTTCTACTGAGTGATATATATTATACACACTGCTCTGCTTTCTGCACGGACCTCACAGCTGTTCTCACTGTAAACAAAGCAGTTAATACAAATAATATCCAGGGGATGCATGCAGAGCTGTCATTGGCTGAGATAAGTCCGGCCGTGCGTCACGATTCTTTGAAACATCTCTGTTGCCGGAAATGCATCCACGAAGCAGCCGTGGAGGACCGTGGAGGACCCATCAGTGTATCCTCGGTTATAGCTCCTCCAGAGAGCCTCCTCGGCGCTCGATCCTCGGTCCTCGAAGTGCATTTAGAGAAATGAGATGTCCTTCAACATGGCGCGCTGAAATTCATTTCCGGGTCACTACCGGAGGACCGAGGAGTCGAGGAGTCGAGGAGGGGGATTTGATTAAATGAGAAAGGGCCCAAGGTGGAGGAGAGTCCTGGGCTGCAGTCGGATAGTTTAAAAATCAGCTCCTAAGTTCTAACCCTATCGTCTATTCCTTGACCTCTGAGTGAAACGTCACGGGGTTAAGGGATAGTGGATAGGAGAATTCAAAAGGACTTAGGAGAAGAGACTGCGGTACTTTAGAGAATCCGAATGCACTTTCACTATCCGACGTGTTTATGATGCGCCAGCGGACGTCATTGTGTGCGTCTGCTGCTGTGGGGAAACTATGGAAACCACAGTTTTCTATACAGCGGACTACAACATGGATGTTTAATAAGAACGAGGGACTACTGTGAACTCATCTAGAGACTCTGCACCGTGCTCTGATGCTGCTGCTTTGCTTTATGAACGTGGACAACAGAGAAACATATTCTTCATGACCAAAGTTGGAATTGAAATAAAAAAGGAAAGTGAAACTTCTGCTCGTCTCCCTCTCCCTCCAGTCCACATTAATACTAATGATCCCAAAGATTGTATGAACTATGAAAAGATCTTAAAATCAATACAAATGTATTTATTATAAACGTTAGTCCTTAACATCTATCACTGTGTATATCACCATTCAAACATCTTTTAAAAGTTGAACAAACTCCACACAGCTCAGTGAAGACTGTGAAATGTTGACTTTATTTGATCATTTCAGTAAAAACTAACGTTCATATTTCTCTTTTTGATTATAATACTGATGAATGTTCAAAACAAAGCACTTTGGCAACTTACCACATACGTTTTAAAATGCTTAATAAGCACCGTAACTTTCATGATATCATTTCTCATAATCGGTTGTTTCCGTGAACGGCCGACTGTTGAGTGACGGCAAATGCTGCGGCTGCAATGCATTGTGGGGCAGCATTTTCTCCTCTCCTCTCGTCAAGGGAGATCCAGTGGTTCCTAAGCTAAAGGAGGTGATAAAGGAAGTTTGAAACCTCCTTTCCTTTCATTCTCATCATTCTAGAGAATTCGAACGGCACTTATCATGGCTGCCACTGAGGGACTTCCGGGTCATTTCACTCCTTTAGGAAGGTTCCTAAGCTAAATGGACTATTCGACTTCAGCCCAGGGTGCGAACTGGAGGGGAGCAGGGGGAGCTATAGCTCCCCTAGTGGTGACATGAGCTCCCCTGGGAACATGGTTTGTGAAATTTGGGGGGAGCTCTGTAAAATACTGATATGATGACCAAATAAATTCCATTTTGGGCATGTTTTTTTTTTCAAAGGTGTAAAATAAGTGAAATAAAATTATATTTAGAGTTTATGATTCATGAAAAAAGTTTCGCCTGCTTGCACCGTGCACGCTGCCCGCAGCTCCACCCACTACCCACTCACTCACAAGCTCGTTTAGTTGGCACTGCATGTTTACCAGGCATTGTTGCTGCTGCTGAAAAAAAAAAACTTACTTTGGGCAATTTCTTTAAAAAGACTGCCAAACAACCTGATCAAGAAGACCAACCGAATGTAGCTGGTGGTAGCACATCGTACGTTGTGACTGCTGCTACAACAGAACCGAGAGAGGAGGGAGCTAAGGTCAGTGCTAGTGCTAACTTGACAGCTAACGTTAACTTGGGGGCTGAAGAGCTATGTGCATCGTTGTGTTGTGTGTGTGGCGTCGCGTCTCTCCAGGCAGTGAGAGGGTTGTGTTGTGCTATAGCTGTATTATTAATATTAATATTGTTCATGGTTGGTGCCGCTGGCTGCTCTTATCGCATGTGTTCGGCTCTCTGTAGGCTACAGCCATAATAGGCTATAGAGATTTCGTTTTATTCTTATCTAAACACGGGGCTGATGGCTCATATATGGGATTTCAAAGGTCTTTTATTTTGAAACTCCACATCAGAATGTCCTGATTTTTTCTGGGTGAGTAGATGGGGTGTCCTTCTATCACCCTGCAGTGAGATGAGTCTTGGATCAGGGAGAGATTTCGTTTTATTCTTATCTAAACACAGGGCTGATAGCTCATATATGGGATTTCAAAGGTATTTTATTTTGAAACTATATATCAGAATGTCCTGATTTTTTCTGGGTGAGTAGATGGGGTGTCCTTCTATCACCCTGCAGTGAGATGAGTCTTGGATCAGGGAGAGATTTCGTTTTATTCTTATCTAAACACAGGGCTGATAGCTCATATATGGGATTTCAAAGCTCTTTTATTTTGAAATTATATATCAGAATGTCCTGATTTATTCTGGGTGAGTAGATGGGGTGTCCTTCTATCGCCCTGCAGTGAGATGAGTCTTGGATCAGGGAGAGATTTCGTTTTATTCTTATCTAAACACAGGGCTGATAGCTCATATATGGGATTTCAAAGGTATTTTATTTTGAAACTATATATCAGAATGTCCTGATTTTTTCTGGGTGAGTAGATGGGGTGTCCTTCTATCACCCTGCATTGAGATGAGTCTTTGATCAGGGAGAGATTTCGTTTTATTCTTATCTAAACACGGGGCTGATAGCTCATATATGGGATTTCAAAGGTCTTTTATTTTGAAACTCCACATCAGAATGTCCTGATTTTTTCTGGGTGAGTAGATGGGGTGTCCTTCTATCACCCTGCAGTGAGATGAGTCTTGGATCAGGGAGAGATTTCGTTTTATTCTTATCTAAACACAGGGCTGATAGCTCATATATGGGATTTCAAAGGTCTTTTATTTTGAAATTCCACATCAGAATGTCCTGATTTTTTCTGGGTGAGTAGATGGGGTGTCCTTCTATCACCCTGCAGTGAGATGAGTCTTGGATCAGGGAGAGATTTCGTTGTATTCTTATCTAAACACAGGGCTGATAGCTCATATATGAGATTTCAATATGAGATTTCAAAGGACTTTTATTTTGAAACTCCTTACATTTTACATTTACTCGAGGTAGTTATACATAGTTTGTTTTAAATAATTATTGATCACATTATATAGTACATATTTCTTAATTTAATATGTTTGGTTTGTATTTATAGGTGCTTTTGTTATTGGCCGAGTAAGCGCTGGGATTTTACCGTGATGCTTCTAATACTCGCGCACCCCAATATCACGTGCGGGCTGGCTTGACTGTGTTTTCCCAAGTGGAGGCTGGCTTGACCGCAGTGTTTAAAAGGGGAGTGATTAGTAAAATATCCATAAAGAAAAAGAAAATCTGTTTACAGTTCTGTTTCATATGGATGCTGAGAGATGTATCCATAGATCTCTTCACTTTGCTCTCAAAGTGCACCAGATTGATGCTTTTAACTTCAATATTTTAAAAATAATCTTCCGGGGGAGCATGCCCCCAGACCATCCTAGAGGAGGTTAGGTCCCCCCTACTTAAAACATGTTCACATGGATAGGATACTAAATACATTTGCACACTTTTATATGGTGGCCTATGTCCATATGTTTCTGTCTTGGTGGTCGTGCCACAACCATGCATGTATGCACAAGTCATAGTACGCTATACAATAGCACTACACCCCTGCAATGTGTGTGAAATACACTTTACAGCATGTTTTTTTAAATTGAAGTTGCGTTGGTGTTTGTGTGTTGGTTGTTGACGGCAGTGTGTGCCCCCCCGTGGTAAATGATTTCCCCCCCATTCTATTTGTTCTGGAGCCGACCCTGATTATACAGTATATGTACTGTTATTCAGCTCCAACCAACCTCCACCTTATCAGATGTCAGAATAACTGCCAACACCCATAGACTGTAGTGGAAGTAGAATCAGACATAACAACTTGTGTTAGCACTAGATTGGTTTCGAAAGCTGCGACTGAAGTTTGTGTCAAATTAATTGAGAAGCTAAACATGCTTGCTTTTAATGATCAGAAATATTGAGCAGCCAACCAAACGCTAAACATTGCTATAATAAAGGTAAATGGACTGTATTTACAGTAGCGCTTTATCCAGTGTTTACGACCCATCAAAGCGTTTTACATTCTACAGAGCAATGTGCCACTTGCTCAAGTAAGCACATCCTTAGCCAAGCCATCGGGAGCAACTCTGGGTTAAGTATCTTGCCCGAGGATACATCGACATGTTTAACCTTCCGATTAGAAGACGATCGCACGGTTCGCACCACCTTGCAGCCTCTGTTGCCCCTAATAAAATGGCTCTGTTGTAGCAATGCTGCAAATCACAAGGTAGCCACGTCATAAAACATATGGTTCTTTATCATTTATATCACTATAATGGGATCACAGTTTACAGTGTGCGAAAAAGTACACGTCCCACCGTCCGGGACGTGTTATTTACAATATCGGACAAGTAGATCTTTCAATTGACTTGTCCGGTGGACAAGTGACGTTTTTCGCCCTGATTTATTGACAAATTATTGATAAATTCAGTTTACAAAAGGCAGAACTCATTCACCCTCACTCTGATCGGGGCGAATGCCCGATGGCACCGATGATAACAAGATGCCCTCACGATGGCCTTACAAAGGGCAAAATTGACACACGAATTCAACACGAAAATGAACCTTCGCAAGGTCCTTCGGCAATTTTTTGGCATGCCAAAGATTTTGCCACCGCTCACGAAGTTGCTGCCGGAGCCTGAGAGACTCCACCGGCGGTCATACGATGGCTTAAGATGCCCTCACGAATGGCCCGATGTTGCTACGATCACAGCCGAATTTGAACATTTCCTTTATCGTGTGTCCATCGGGTTGTTTTATTGCACAACAAAATCATGTAAACATATTATGTAAATAACCCAATTTGTGTTACTGTGAAACTAAAAAGGATATAATATATTATTTTGAAGGAGAGTTGACAGGAAGTTGTTGTTGCTATGGAAACAACATTACGGAGAAAACGTAATATTTTCTACATATAAAGACGGAGAAAGTAAAGAACAAAGTCTGAAAATATCAGTACAGTATCATAGTACTGTAAAATAATTGTTTTTGGTACTTTCATTGCAGTTGTATGTCTTAAATGTAATGTAAATGTTGCCTTCGTGTGTGGTTCGGGGCCATCTTCGTGCGAAATTCACAATTCCATATTCGTGTGTCCATCGGGTGTCAACTTCGGGACAGTGTGACAGGGCCTTTAGGAAATGCATCTCGCCGCTTTCTGTACAGTTAATGTACAGTTAACGGGGCGGGCGGAGCGGAGCGGGAAGTGTAGCACAGTGGCCGGGTTGGGAAGCAAAACTCGGTTCCGAGTAGGAACAAATAACAATTGTCCGGTACCGGGATTAATAAGAGATGTGAGGACAGGAGGCGAGGCCGAGCCCCGCGGACTTCTCTCTCTCTCTCTCTCTCTCTCTATCTCTATCTCTCTCTCTCTCTCTCTCGCTCTCTCTCTCATCTTCTCTCTCTCTCTCTCTCTCTCTCTCTCTCTCTCTCTCTCTCTCTCTCTCTCTCTCTCTCTCTCTTCTCTCTCTCTCTCTCTCTCTCTCTCTCTCTCTCTCTCTCTCTTTTTACACACAGCGGATCCGCTGCCCATTTAACCTCGCGCTGTCCTCACATCCCCGGACCCCCAGACTCGGAGGAGCACAGGGATGTCAGTATTGTTTATGAAGCAGGATTTTTCCCCCAGTTTGTCATGGGACTTATTTTTACCCTCTCAAAGAACTGGAACCGAGAACCGAAAATAACCGGAATCGAAAAGCAGAACCGGAATCGTTAAAATCCAAACGATACCCAACCCTTTGTGTGATGCAGTAAAATCTTACCGCTCACTTACTTTAGCGGTGTCATAAAAACCGTGGGAAAATGTAAAATACGATGGCGAAGAAGAAGATTCCAGTGGCCCCAATTTTTTTCCATTCTGGACAAGTGAAAAATGTATTCGGACAAGTAAATTGCCAAACTCACTTGTCCATGGACAAGTACTCTCTAAAAACTTTTTCTCACACTGGTTTATAAATGTAGTCACGCTGTGTTATACCTCATTCACACCAACGGTGTTTCAGGGCCAGTTTGGAGCTGGAGCTTGAAAAGCACCGGGTTTTGCTGTTCACACCACAGCGGAGCAGTCTCTTAGCTCCAGAATCCGGTTTGTTTCAAGCACCAAAAAATTGTCCGGCCAGAGCAAAAGCACCGCATACGTCACACTTACGTCGAGGCGGGGGCAGGAGCAGAGACAGATCAACTCCTGAACAACAACAAAAAGCCGGCGTTTTATCCAGTTTGGAGAACGATGGAGAAACTTAACAAGAGTTTCAGTGTTTCTGTCATAGACTGTCTGTATATATAAAGGTTTCTGCTCATGGTGAAGCAACGTGTATGCGTGTTAAGGTGGAACCTGAGCATTCACGTTGATCACCTCTCATTATAAATCTATAAAACTATAAATATTAAACTTTACTTCACTTGTTCATTTGAGAACAGCTGTTACATACCTGGGTGAAGGTTACAGTTCATTTAAATGAAAGATACAACGTAACTCCACACTCATGGTTCAGTCCACCTTAAGAAAGAAGACTGACCTCGGAAGCAGTTATGTTTTAAAAAAACCTTTATTGACACGAGTACACTTTTTTTATAAGAATATAGTCTAAACCAGGGGTTCCCAACCCCCGGTCCGTGGACCGGTACCGGGCCGCGGAGGTGTTACTGCCGGGCCGCGAAATAGCTGTGAGTTTATCGTAATATTTTTTTCAAAAAGTGTTTAATGTTCGCACCTATACCAGTCATATTATTTCATCCAGTAGTCTAGTTAATATTTCACCAGATAACCGTTGAAAATGGCTTTTATGATGTTCCGAGGGATTCGGCGGCTCAACCTGGTCTCAGCCTCTCGTGCGCACGAGAAAGTTACCGGTGCGCCAAGTAGGAAGAGGAGCGCACAGGAGACAACCGTTTAATTGCAGACTGTTATGTTTATGTGGGGAAATGGCAGTGCATACATTATTTGAGATATATTTCAAACACGGACTTCATTTTAAGGACATGTCGGCCAGGGGTGTATTATTATTATTATTAGCTTTTATTTTTAATGACTGAATTGCCTTGTGTTGAAAAGTGCTATATAAATAAACTTGCCTTGCCTTTGTTTAAGCACCGGATTGGCAAAACAGGAGAGTAAACCAGTCTGCCTTGATCTATGAATTCATGTCCGGGACTCTCACGGTATCTGCTGCCCGCAGCTGTTTTATAGAAGGAAAGCCTCCTTCACTTCATGAAATGGCTGCAGCATCAGGAGGCAGCGGGACGTGTAACTCCGCTTCTGAGAAGTGCAGCACCAGCGCGCCGAGAGCTGTGCCTTTTTACGCACCACCTTCGCTGTGTTTACCTTCATCAGAACAGCGAGTGACTGCAGGCTGCTACGTGTTAACCACACACACCTCTACACACATCACACACACGTCTACACACACCGAACTGCCCGATTACTCCCCCTTTTATTAGTTGTGTGTGTGTGTGTGTGTGTGTGTGTGTGTGTGTGTGTGTGTGTGTGTGTGTGTGTGTGTGTGTGTGTGTGTGTGTGTGTGTGTGTGTGTGTGTGTGTGTGTGTGTGTGTGTGTGTGTGTGTGTGTGTGTGTGTGTGTGTGTGTGTGTGTGTGTGTGTGTGTGTGTGTGTGTGCTCTGCTCTGCTCTGCTCTGCTCTGCTCTGCTCTGCGTTTGTGTCTGTCCGACACCGGCATTTGTTTTCAAATGACCATGAACAGTAATTTACACACATCTGGCTAACTCCACAGGTACTGTAGCCTATATGCGGGTGTTCCCAAAATAAATTAGTTTAATCTTAATCTCGATGTAGTGCTAAATGCTGTCGGACGTGCACCGGAACGAACGTCACTATCATAATATCTCACTATCTAAAACGTTCTTTTCTTTGTGCTCGACAAAAGTGAAATAGTGAGAATATCTCCAGGTGGAGAAACTAGACTTGAGCTCCGCCGCCGCCATGATAGTCTTGTTAGTAAACAACACAAACACGGCCACAGCCCGTCTCCGCATGTGACACAGGAAGTATCTAAGTACATTTACTCAAGTACTGTACTTAAGTACAGTTCTCATCTCTGTTCACCTGGCTGTTGACTATATACAAAAACTAACGCAGTAACGGAGTAACGCACCATGTAGTAACGGTAACTGAGTTACTGCATTTAAAAAGTAATGCGTTAGAGTACTAGTTACTGCCAAAAATAACGGCGTTACAGTAACTCGTTACAGTAACGCGTTAGTCCCAACACTGGTGGTGAGTGAATATTAAAATCAGTTTAAATTGACAACCGGTCCGCGATTTTTTTGTAATGTATCTGCCGGTCCTTGGCACAATAAAGGTTGGGAACCCCTGCCCTATACCACATAAATGACTCCGGAAAAGCTGCAGATAGAGCCATCAGAAATTAATGTAACTGATTTCATCCGCACGGTTTGGCTTTATGAAGCAGTAGGGCTGTGCATCTTCACTGGTCTCACGATTCGATTACGATTATCCTGTCTTCGGTTCGATATCCCGGTGCATCACGATTCATACCAATGCGTTGCATCCTCAATGTTCTATATTACTGCACATGGCTTATTTTTCATCAATGCATACATGCAGTAAATGAACTCCCTTTTTATCATTTAGAAAGTGCTTCAGAAATCAATAACATAAATGTCTTGACATTAATTTATAAACCAAAATAAAGGAATTGTATAGGTCTAGCCTCCGTGTGTGAAGTTGTTCCATCCTCAAAAACAAAAAGCTAATGCTTCTGCAGTCTAGCTGCAGCTTCTAGCCACGGCCTTCTGTTAAAGAAAGGACACTGAATGTCCTGAATGAGGCATCACACACAGGACGTGAGTCTGAACACAGCAGACAACAGGAGTATTTACAACAGCATATAACAACTAAAATAGTGCATGTGGGTGCACACTCACATTCTCTGTCTTACTGTTACATAAATCCCATGAACGTATGAGATTAAATTAGCTTCATTATATCTCAGTGATTAAGTGAATAATAAAGTTTCTATCGGGTCACTATCAGCCTGTCACTCATTATTTTCAGGGAGGGGGCGGGGCTTGGAGGAACGGAGAGGAGACGGTGATCGCGGAAGCTTTTTTCCTCCTGCCTTCACAAACTTTACACACGTATATATCGTCTGAAAATTGCTAGAGGACATTCATACTCTGCAATCCAAGACTTAATTAAATCCACCAAAAACCTGACATGATTGTAACGCGATTTTTTTTGAAAAACATAAATCCCTGTCTGTGTCTCTGAGCCGCAGCGACACGGAGTGATTGAGAGCGGGTCCTTCTGCTGTCGGTTCTGGACTGGTGTTCTTGTGTTGGTGGATAAAGCAGACTGCTCCGTGTTGCTGTGCCGCTGTCACGTCTGTTCCCTGATCTCTGCGTCACCGACCGATTTGATATTAAAGTGACAGAAAAAACGTTATAGTAAAGCCGCGGCCGGAAAATCAGGAAGCAACGTTACTACTCTATAACCGATTATCTTCCGTCACTGCATCGAGACCGAATCGTCCACGTCCGCATCGCAATGCATCGTAGAAACGATTATTTTCAACACCCCTATGAAGCAGGCACGCAAACGGTTACGTCATGACGCAAACGATGACGCAATGACGCAGCACCAGTCGGACTCTGGGCGGTGTGAAAAGAGCCGGAGCTAAACCGAAGAACCGGTTCTGAACCTGAAAAGCTCTAGCACAGAGCTTGAACCGGAGTTGCGTTGGTGTGAATGAGGTATCAGAGAAGACTTGAAACTATATAAAGAGAGCATAAACCATAAATCAGGAATATGCTTACTGGTGTAAAAATTCAATTGAGAAGGAGTCATTTTATAATGTTAAATGGACTGCATATAGATTATTTAGTCCATCAGGAGCAACATACAATCTTTAAAACATATTTTTGCAACTGCTTTTTCTCTTGAATGTTGAGTGACCCTTTTTTTAGGTGCCTGGTGCCGTGGGGAGCTTTAGTCCATGAACAGTCACTATTTAATAAGACCCTTTTCTGGCTAGTGTCACACTCATACTGTAAAACAGTGTCGTTGAATTGTTATATTTAGAACAACCTGGATATAATGCAGACATTAAACCAATATTCAATTTCATTTTGTGTAAAGTTGTATTTCAAGGACTTTCCTCAATGTCTGGATTGTGGCTAACTCTGTTGACAACACATTCTGTTCATCATTAATAGCACCTCCACCTCTTGATCATGCTTCCATATCAATATTGAAATACAAATGTTATTTTTTTAACACAATTGAACTGAATAGGTCATGTATCTATTTGAGGCTATTAAAGATCATTGACTGTAATGTAATAATATGTAATATGTAATCATATACTACTACTTCTCACTGCAAAACTTTGCCTATACAAATGCTCTACCGTCTCCGTTAAACAGTTTGTGGTAAATCTGACCCGGTGACAGGCTTTGGCGATATCTTTAGGGGGAAGTTGCAAATATTCCCCTTATTGTCCTGTTACCGTAGGTTTGTCATATAGAGGAATAAGTATTATATTTGGATTGTTTCATAACCATTTTAAAACTTCTTGTAGTAGCCTGTTTACACACATTAGCTTGATGGCTCCAGGAACCCATTGACCCTGCTGCCTGCACAGCTGACCACTGGTTGATTGACCAGTCAGAAATGTCTTTGTTTATTCTTATTATTTGTTATGGGTCACCTTCCACAATTCAGAACTTTGAGGATCATGGTCTATGCTAAAAGCCACTGTACAAAAATGATTTTGCAGCTAGTTAGGATTTGTGGCTCTCGTGTGTTACAGTATATCAGAAGTCGCACCCACACTCTAAAAACGAATTCAGGCGACCTTTCACCTCCACTTAATTAAATGCATGGTTGCAAGATAAAAATGTGAGTTAATTGATTTAGATAAACATTTGAAGTTGCAAACATTAATTTATAAGTTGTGTTGACGTAATACTCATACTGTGAGAGGATACAAAGTATAGAGGCTACTGTGAGAGTACACATACTTTGGTTACTAGTGATATCGCTTTTTATTCAAAATGAATCTCGTGAAGCAGATCAAGGATGCTTCTTGAGGTAGGATCCTTATTTAGAGTTGTCATTGAAATGCAAGTTGTTGGCAGTCACCCATTCAGAATATATTCATTTAGGTCTTTTCTCTTTTTTTACTTTTTCAAAAAGAGCACAATCAGAGATGGGGTCGTTACTAAAAAAAAGTAATATATTACATATTACATATTACTTTTAAAAAAGTAATATATTACACTACTTCGTTACTCTCTACATAAAGTAATTCGTTACTTTACTCGCAGGGCCGGCCCGCCCCTCCCTACAGGCAGATCACGCAGACTCAAATGTTCTCTTTAGTTCAGTTTCCATTGTCGCATAAGACTGATCCAGATCCTGAATGTTTTCCTATCTGACCGTGGCTGTCCTCTGTCTCCTGCTATCTGACCATGGCTGTCCTCTGTCTCCTGCTATCTGACCGTGGCTGTCCTCTGTCTCCTGCTATCTGACCGTGGCTGTCCTCTGTCTCCTGCTATCTGACCGTGGCTGTCCTCTGTCTCCTGCTATCTGACCGTGGCTGTCCTCTGTCTCCTGCTATCTGACCGTGGCTGTCCTCTGTCTCCAGCTATCTGACCGTGGCTGTCCTCTGTCTCCTGCTATCTGACCGTGGCTGTCCTCTGTCTCCTGCTATCTGACCGTGGCTGTCCTCTGTCTCCTGCTATCTGACCGTGGCTGTCCTCTGTCTCCTGCTATCTGACCATGGCTGTCCTCTGTCTCCTGCTATCTGACCGTGGCTGTCCTCTGTCTCCTGCTATCTGAGCGTGGCTGTCCTCTGTCTCCTGCTATCTGACCGTGGCTGTCCTCTGTCTCCTGCTATCTGACCGTGCCTGTCCTCTGTCTCCTGCTATCTGACCGTGGCTGTCCTCTGTCTCCTGCTATCTGACCGTGGCTGTCCTCTGTCTCCTGCTATCTGACCGTGGCTGTCCTCTGTCTCCTGCTATCTGACCTTGGCTGTCCTCTGTCTCCTGCTATCTGTATATTTTGCGCAGTCTATCGCTGCTCACGCTGTTGCGTCAGCGTGTTCTCCTGCGTGTTGGCCATGTGTTGCACTGGAGCCAGACTGGAGCACACCGCAAAGACTTCAGCCGAGCACGTACGAACTGCGCATGCGTAAGTGGCAATAACTCTCCTTACCAGCAGGCGGCGGTAGTGTGTATTCGTCATTCAAAACAGGCAACAACCGGAAAACAGAGAAGAAGAACGTGTGAGATATAAATAAACAACAGCTATGTGCGTTAGCTTCACCTTAGCATGTGTTCTTTGCAGGTGTTTGTTGAGGTTTGATTATGACTGATTTTAGAAAGTAACGAAGTAACGCGTGTCGGGGCAATGTTAGTAACTGTAGTGTGATTACTGAATTATAAAAGTAGCGCGTTACACTACTCCGTTACCGACAAAGTAATATTATTACAGTAACGCGTTACACCCAACTCTGAGCACAATACAATAGAAGTACGCAGAGAACTATAGTCATCTGCTGCCTAGTCGTGTGCCTTGGAGAAAAGGAAGAAGACCTTTTCAAGGAGTTTAGCCACGTAATTACAAATCTTGAAATAAAATAAAATCCATGGACACAGGACAAAAGCACTGCTCCCTGTCAGCTACATTCTGAAGCATATTGCACTTTTGGCCACACCCCAATCAATAGTATCTTAGCAGCGTTCAGCATGGATAGGTGTTGACAGCAAGAGCATGGGAAAGGGATTGTGTAACATTTGAAAAATGGCTTCTGCTCTCACTTAACCAGCTCACATGTCGTATGGAACCTGCAAACAGATGAGAAGACACACTAAAACTTGCACGGTTGTGATTAACAAAATCTGTCCACATGCATTGAAACACTAGTCAACGTACTCAAAAGCACCTCTGTGTGTCTTCAGACCACATTGCCATGACGACACACACATGCAGACTCAATAGGTGAACACAATACCAGCGTTGCTTTAGCAGCTGGTAACAATGGCTCTGAATTAGCTAAGAGTTTAAAAAGTATGCAATTACCTAATTCATTATCTAACCTATTATTTAATGTGCTTCAAAAGGACATGAATATGGCCTTCCTCAGTGACCGGTCCACCCCGGATCTGACCACACGATGCAGCCATCGTGGTGGAGCGAAACAAATGAATGAGCAAGCATTCTGCGTTAAATGTGTTCACACTGTTTGAAATAACGACTGTCGGCAGTGTAAACATCTTTGTTACATCTTTTGTGAAACGGATGTGAGATCTGCAGACTGGCGGCCATGGAGAGTTTGTTTCTGTAGTTTTACAAACACTTTACAGATGTTACACATTTGGCACTGGTTTTAAATCTGCAAAGGCCTCTAACCTCGATGTGATGGCAGCATGTAGCTGTGTCCCCGTGTCCCACGGTAATACGGCTAATGTGTTTATTTATTATTTGTGGGGAAATTTAAATTTGTGTTATTTATCTTTTTTTCAAGATTGAAATGAAGCTCAGCGCAAGTTCTTTCAGGAAGACGGGGTGTGATACTTTCACTCCGCAGCTGCATATAACCAGCTCATCACAGGCGTCTCTTTAACCTATTACATGTCACCTCATTCTCCAGCAGCCAATCAGCGAGCTGCAGCCACACTATACAATGGTTCTCCTCTGTCCTGCAGTCAGCTGTGATTCAGGTGTTCATGCACCTTATCATATGGCATGTGTCAATACATGTTCAAACAAATGAATTCTCTCCTGATTGAAACATCAGGTGTTGAAATAAACAACTGCAGTTCAAAATAAAAAGTGAATTTCCTAATATGTTTGTTGTGGAATCAATTAATTTCTTTCTTTAAAGGCAAAAACATGAAAAAGCTAAGGAAAAAAACTATTGAATACAATATATTTAGAGCAACTTCATTTATAAATGGTTGTCAACTTAAAGACGTGTGTTCACAATGATAGTAATTAAGTACATACAACTTAAAATTCCTTTTAAATCATGTGGTAAAACAAGTCGGAACAACTTAATCTTTTGAGTAATCAACTTCAAAACTTGTGTTTATAATACCAATTATTAAGCAAGTGGTAATTAAAAACACCTCTGATTGTAGAGGAAAAGCCTTCTCCCCTAACTCAAGTAACTTTGTTGCTTTAAGACAATTTCATTAGAAGTTGTCTTAACTCAATAAACATCGATGCAAACTGTTGCGTTGATTTTCTTTGTTGAGCCAAGGCATTTGTTTTCAGAGTGCACTGAGAGCACCAGTTAAAAAGCATATAAGGAGCTATTTTCCCAATTCATGAACTAATGAGACTAGATAGTGGGACAAGTGTATGCTTGTCTTTAAGAGACACAGGAGAAAGCAAAGTATTATGACCCCAAAAGGAGCACAAGTCCAATTATGCAGAGATGTTTCCTTTAAGCTGGGTTCCCCTTGATGAAAGGCCACATCCTGTGTATCCTTAATTGCCTCCCTCCCTCTCACTGTGTCTCTCTTTGCTCCCTCTCATTACCAGCCTAATGCCCTAGTTTCTGTCCTTATTTTCAGGGATATACTACCGCAAGTCATGCGCCTCATCAGGAGCCTGTCTCATCGCTTCTTCTGGCTACCAGCAGTTCTGCACCGGCAAGCTGAACTCGGTGTGCATCACCTGCTGCAACACGCCGCTGTGTAATGGACAGCGGCAAAAGAAACGACCCCAACTGTCGGCTGCCGTTACCTTGAACACACCGCAGCTCCATGTGCTTTCTCTTTGCATCCTCCTCCTACTGCCCTCCAGCCTGTGCTGACAGACCTGCACACACTGTGTGAGATGTGCTTTGGCAGTGGAGACAACATGAACTGTATTAACTGAACAGTTGAGAGCGCTTACTGTGAAATATATTTTCTTTGAGGTTGGGGAAGCTTTGCAAAGTATTTCTTCTCTAGACTTGCTTTCCGTCGCAGCTGGCGTCCAAAGGGTCAAGTTGGGAAATATTATCATCACGTGTTCATGCAACAAACCAGGTAATCTGCAAGGACAGTTGGGTAGGGTGGGGGACGGTGCAGGCAGCAGGAGGCTCATTCACATCTGTCTTTGTTTACTTCAAACTACGACATATTGAAGGTACTAAAGGAAGGTCAGATTCATCATACAGAGGCTTAGGATAACTTTAGTCTTTGATTTATTCTAAATGAGATCCGTAACCGTGAGCAATCACCAATTTGCTGTGATGAGGAACTGAAAATGTATCATGTGTATGACAATGATACGATTTAATGATTTGGAAAATCAAGTCAGGAAAACGTCTTTGGATGAAGGAAAACATGTGCTAGTTATTAGAATAAAGCCACGTACAGCCCTCATAACTCTCACATATACATCATCTTATCAGTAGACCCATAACAAAGTACTTTTCTTAAAACTCTCCTCCAATGGTTTTGTACAAACAAAAAGTGTACATCGAGCTACAAGAACATGTTGTTACTCACAACTCTATGTTAAACTACTTACCAGATATTCATTGCATCTCTAATAGCTCAAATGGAAGTGTGTGAAGTGGAGCAGCAGTACTTCAGTGAGCAGGTGGACTCTCTTTAAGAAAGAGTTTTCAGATCAATTAACCTGTTAAGCCCCGAGCCTGTTTTTCAGGTCTCAGGCTCAAAAATGACATTCCCAGAACAAAGGACTATATCTTCGCTTCTAAAAGGGGGAAATTAATTATCTTTTTTCTCAAAGTAATTATAAACCTGTGAGTTGGATGTAGAAAAGTCACAATCAATATAGATGTTTCCACCAGCTAATGGAACAGAAGCACAGGGGTGTTGGAAACATGGAGGGTCACAAGCTTGAATCTGTCTTCGTTTGACAACAGCTAGTTTAAAAGGGTTTCCAGGAGTTTCGCAGTTGACGCCCCTAATTTAAGTAGCCATGGGATAAATGATAATGAGGAGTGGCACATGCGTATAAGTTTATACATTGCCCTTTCAAGGAAAGTAACATCACATGTTGTTTAAGAATAAAGTGTCAGCCCCCTCTAGCAGCTGTTATTTAAATTATATTTATTTATTTATTTCATCGTTTTGAATGATACAAAATTAGACTTTAAACAAGTGGCGATGAATGTCATCCCCAGCAACATGCAGTATACAACTTCTGCTTTATTTTCATGTCAGCGTACATATCGAATATTCTATGATTAATGAGTCATCTAATTAATCATAGAATACCGCACTTCATTCTAAATTAACTGAAAAAGTGATTGGTTTGCTCGGGCTGGTGCACTTTTGTTCCCATTGAACATAATGACTTCCTGCTGTCTCTCCAAAACAATTGACTTCATTTACTTCCTGAATTTTGAAATGTGACTCTCATGAGGTTGAACACACTGCAAATGTACAGTTCAGCCCTCTGCATGAGACACCGATTCTTAAACATTGTATATACTTTTCATGTACCGAAGTCCCTTCCTTTCCGGTGGAGCTCCATGGGACCTTATTTCGGAAAAATTATGTATTGAAGTCAATGGCGAGAGAAAAGTTATCTTTCGATCCCGTTTGAATTGTGCCATGAATTACACATATGATGTTTGTCAATCTTAAACATTCATTTCCAAGTAAAAAAAGTCACAGTTTGTCGTAAAACTGTGAAGTAACACTTATTTGTGTGTGAAACCGCTCAATGAATTACATCTCTGGTCTCACACAATACACGTCACCATCACCAGAATGAGGCGGAAAGTATTAAAGGAGGTGGAAATCATTACACGTCTGGGCATGTTGAGAGCTGCTATTACACAAAAGGGGAGTTAGTCGGTTCCGTAATAGCCAACATGCGGGACCGGCTGTACAAGGTTTCTGTGAGTGTTAAACGAGTGTAATGTGTAACGTTAATGTCAGCTCGCTAACATTGGCTAACAAGGTACACTCGTGTTTTGTTTTAGCAACTAGTTTTCTGCGTACCTTGTCCTTGCCAACACTAATGTTATCCACAGCATACACAGCGATCACGCAGTTCTTAACGAGAAAACTAGCTCACTAACTCCTTAGTATAAGGTACACAGAAAACTAGTTGCTAAAACAAAACACGAGAGTTTACCCTGTTAGCTAGCTGACATTAAAGTTACACGTTACACTCGTTTAACACTCACCTTGTGTGTACATACAGCTCTCCACATGCCCAGACTTGAAGTGATCTTCTCCTCGTTTAATACTTTTCGCCTCATTCTGAAAGAAAGAGGTGAATTGTGCTAACGTGACGGCCAGCTTGGTGTTGGTGACGTGTGTTGTGCGAGACCAGAGATGTAGTTCATTGAGCGGTTTCACACAAAAAAAAGTTACTTCACAGTTTTACGACAATTGTTTGTTTTTTTTACTTGCAAAATTATCTTTTAAATTGACAAACATCATATGTGTAATTCATGGCACAATTCGAACGGAATCCAAGCCATTGAATTCAATACATAATTTTTCCGAAATAAGGTCCCATGGAGTTCCACCGGAAAGGGAAGGACTTTGGCTCTCTATTGTAAGTAAGCCCACGAGAAGCAAACCAAATGACTGCCCTATAGCACCCCCCAGTGGTCAACAGCCCTGCTGGGTACCTTTAACTTGAACTCAATGTGTTGGGTCTTCATGCTAAACATGAATGTTTGAATCATTTGAGCTTTTTGATAATATTTTCTGACTTGATATCAAGTTCAAACTTGAGGGGACCCATGAAGCTTGCTATTGTGCCAAATTTTCAGCTGAGCATGATCTTTTAATGAAATACCTGACTTTACATTTGGTACTGTTTTAACTGTATAAAAGGAATATTTCAGATTTTTTCTGATGACAGCACAAAAATTGTTGTTTTGACTGTTCACTGTGTTGCATTAAATTGTACATTACACTTCAGTCTCTGATGGTACGTCTGTCTTTGTTTGGAGATCGGACTCTTCAGTCAGGCTGAGAGACGTTTGAGTATTTGAAGCCACTCCGGAGTCACTTTGACTGTGGAAGGTTGTGAAGGTGGGGGGAAGTTTCTCTAGTGCGAGAGTGGGGTGGTTTGCCCTGCTGCGACGCAACGACTTTTTCAGCAAGGGCTTGAAGGAGCGGGCCGAGGCAGCCTGTGAGCTCCGCACCGTGCGCTTGTTGATGTGTTCCAGGGTGAGCCGGCACCGCAGCACCTGGACAAACACCTCCCGGAACTGTCTCGAGGACAGGTTGTAAAGAAAAGGGTTGATGACGGAGCTCAGATAGAAAAAACTGTCAGCCACTGGGTGGAGAGTAACGTAGCTCCGGAAGTAGGATGTAGTCCAGCGGGATTTGGGCACGGCGGTCATAAGACGACGTATCTGGTAGGGAAGCCAGCAGACCATCAGGGACCCCACGATGAGACCTGGGGAAGAGACAGAGAGAATTCAGAAAAAGTAGATTGATCCCACTCACATTTGAACAGTAAATACAAAACTAGAGATGCTTAGCTTAGCTTAGCATAAAGACTAGAAAAAGGGGTAGCAGCCACTGTAGCATCCGTCTGTTCCAACTAAACCTACGAGCACCTTTAAGGCTCAGTTTTTAGCAAAATACAATACATTTGTTTAATCTGTTACAGAGCTACTTTAACATACCATGCTGTCATTTACATTTTAAATACAATAATACATAACACTATTATTAAATAATTATTTGAGGGAGCTCTTGTATTCTTCATACTTATCTAAGCTAATCTAATTTTCTGACTTTATATTTGAAAAAAATTAATCCTGAAAAAGAAAATACAAGACAATGTAAATAAAATAAAGATACAAAATAAGATTTTATTTGAAGAGTTACAGTTATCGTATAATTGTCAAAAAGTATACTCAGCATGCGGCAAATGTTCATGACCTGCCTTCAGTTGCAGCCCTTTCACTGTTATGTGAACACAACTTGTGTCAGCTGAGCTTCAGCTGGAGATTTGATCATAATAAAGTACACCTACTGCTTTTGTCACATCCTCTGATATCTAAACTTGATACCAAGATTTGCCCTTTTCATACTATAACTGATTATCATTAATTACTGCAACTTACATTGCACATCAATTCACAAAGTAGTTAACCTGTTAGACCCCAAGCCTGTTTTTCAGGTCTCAGGCTCGAAAATGACATTTCCAGAAAAAATGACCATAACTAGACTTTTAAAAGGTGAAAATTAATAATCTTTTTTTTCAAAGTAATGATAAACCTGTGAGTTGGATGTAGAAAAGTCAGAATCTATATAGATGTTTTTTTATTTGAAAGAAAAATCAGATTGAACATTCAGAAAAAAAAATTGCCCAGAGCGAACCTGTCTCACGCTCTGAAAATCTGAAAACGGAAAAATCGGTTTATTACTTATGGATTATCAGAAATCATTTCATGTGACAGACACATTGTATTAACCTATGGATTAACCTTCAGCAGCGTTTTTATCGTTTTAATGCCATTGAAGACAACTTTTGATCAGACAACAACGAAGGTAAGAGATATGGCCGTTTTTGCTACCTAGCGCCATGTGTTGTGATGTCTGTTTTTGTTTATAAAGTCGCGAGTTCTTATCATGGAGTGATGATGTAGATACCGATCGATTCTGTGTCTTCTCACGATGCTAGTCGATATGTTGGATGTGTAGCTACGATACGTAATAAGGGTGTTATGAGTGAGTTTCTGTGCGAATAATATTCTAAAAAATAATATTTGAAAACATTTTTAAAAAAAACATTTTTTTTTAAATATTATTTTTTATATTTTTTTGTTGTTACATTTTTCATTAGTTTTACCAAAATAACTTGATTTAATTGTATTTAAAATAATATTTCCAAAGAAATAAATCCTTCGAATCTGCCTGTTCAGTTTCTGTTGGAATGTGAAGGGTTAAATGTAGTTTCAGTGATTTGATCATCAAAGGTAGGCCTAAGTCATTTTCAATGTGGGCCGCTGTGCCGACTTAATTCATTTGTAATTGTTACTTGGCAGTGGGTGCCCTGTCATGATAGGTGTTTATATAAATGGTGTTGTTTGTGTGGTAGAGGGTCGCAGTCATTGATGCGTTTTGCAGCCCGGGCCTCTGTTTTGATATTCCGCTGAAGTATACGCTATGACGTAATATCTCTTATTTTCTTTCGAGGTGGGGGGGTCAGAGGGC
The DNA here is from genome assembly GCF_902827115.2 of Pseudochaenichthys georgianus. Taxonomy (NCBI): domain Eukaryota; kingdom Metazoa; phylum Chordata; class Actinopteri; order Perciformes; family Channichthyidae; genus Pseudochaenichthys; species Pseudochaenichthys georgianus. The sequence goes on from NC_047523.1 coordinate 2,279,407, forward strand.
CTAGGTATAAAAGTCACGGCTCGCCACTGAATATTTAATGCAGCCGACCCGGGTACAAAAGCAAGCAAACTCGGAATAAAGTATTATTTATTTTTTTAAATGTTTTCGGATTTCACATCAACAGGAAGTCCGGTTAACTAAAATGTCCGTGCGGAACAATACCCCAACCCATAGATCTGTGGGTGAATAATGTCAATCACCACATTACACACATCCCTTCACATTTTAATTTACATTAAAGTATTTCGTGAGGCCTTCTAAAATGTTTTTAAATATAATTAGGGTTGTAGTTGAAGAGTTTGTAAATTATTGCGTTACCTGGCAACGCGATCGCACAACGTCACGTCCATTAATTCCACATTCACACACATGGATTAACATCGATTTAATTAGTGTAGCCTTTGTTTCTGCTAAAAGAGGTGTCGACCAGCTGGGGCAACAAGAAAATCGGCGAAATCGAGTGTGACTATTAAAAAATAAACAATTATTATATTAATATTGACAATAACAAACCGACCGTCGGGGAGCGTTCTCATGGCGTCTATTATCAACGCTATGGGAGGTCTATGAAGGTCTATGGGACGCCCTGCCCATTGAAAACTGACACTCGGGGGGTACCCTGTGCGTAATAGAGTGACGGGGAGGGGCCCTGACTGACCGTCAACATGTGACGGGTTGGGAGTGAGAACGTGTTGAATGCAGAGGCTCAGCGTTAGCTTTGTGATTTTTTTTTTGCAAAAAAAAAAAAAAAAGATCAGTTAGCTGAGTTTCTTCCCGTTATATGGATATGAAACATTCATAGTTTATTAAATATTAAGAAGCCCTCAGACGCTGTTTCCTGCAGATGATGCGTTTTTCCGCCCGCCGGTGGGGGGATGGGGTCTAACAGGTTAACAGTTCATCTTTAATGGGGTGCTGTTTGAAGCCCCAACACATTCTGAACCTACTGCATAATGCAGCTGCTGTTCTTCCAGCTTGACCCCAAGCTGTCAGAGCCCTGTTACACAAAGCATCACCACTTTCCTGTAGAGGGAAGAAGGAAGAATAATTCCTATTCTGAACTGCAGGTGCTCCGAGAAATGACTAATAGTTTCCCTTACTGAATACTCATGCAGCTTTAAGAGAGCTGTGTTTGTCACTGACTCACTAAAGTGTTGAACTCCAGGACAGGATGACATCTCTGAATGCTAACTGGCTGCTGACTTATCTCATTTGTCACATCTGAGTCATCTGTTTACTTTTTGGCTGGACTAATACATCCTCATTCTCTGATCTGGTGTGTATCCGTTTCCCTTGCAGTGTTTTAAGGAGCTACGCAGTAACAGCCTTTTAACATTCACAAAATGATCTAGAGACTTCTTGCTACAGAACACAGACATCAACACATGTATTTATAATATGGCATCCAAGACTGCGGAAGGAGTTATAAATAATCCAGTGTCATCGGAAATGTGAAACAAAATGAAGGTTGTGGAACTCTCTCTTAACATTTGTTTACATGTAAGCAAGGTGTAGCTGTTTGTCTTTATAATTAGTGATAGGCACCTGCTTAAAAATGTTTGTTCAGGTTTTTAGTTGAAAGCAGCAGTTCTTAATTTGTTCTATCCTTAAGTGTCAGCAGGCTTTGATCACTGCAGCATATCTTTCACAGAAATGCTAATGGGGTTATTCAGGGCTGATAGCACCAAGGACATGTCCTCAGTCAGTCCCCTGCAGAGCATTTTAGTGTTGGCATTAGACTGTATTCGCTCTATTTCAATATTCAAAAAGCACAACAAATCACTGCAGCAGGAAACAACTGTGTGCTTTAGAGCTTTAAAGGAGACATGTCATGCTTTTCCGGTTAGTACCCGTCCCCTTGTGTGTTATGAAGGTTGTTATGCATGTAAGCGGTGTGCAGAGTCAAAACCCTCAAAGTACACCCTGTAGCGAGTAAAACTCTAAAACAGAAAATACCTCCCCAAAACGCCTCGATGGTGAAACGTCATTGTCCATTTTTTACTTCCTGGGTGCTGTGTCGTAGAAGCACCCAGTAGCCACGCCCAGAACTATGACGCGATACGGTCATGCGGTACCCGGAACTACATGGACCAATCCGTGGAGCCGTGACGTTATGTCCGCGGAGCCGTTACGTTAAGCCCCCGCTGATTGGTCCAAATTGACCAATCCACGACTTCCTCACACACACAGTGCAGGCAGCTCAGCTGATCTCTCCTCCCTGGCTGCAGGCTGATAACAGACAGTTGGGATTGCGGCGAAATGCTCTCTGCAGACCCATCCTCACAGCGTTTATCAACCTTTCTTACTCAATATCAAGCCACACTTATTGTTTTTACTTCGGCTGTGACTTTGTGTGTGCTCAGGGTGAGTTTGGCTGTGTTTCGCTGTGTATCGCTAAACAAGGAAACAACACCTCCACAGAGTTCAGCGCGATTCACAACGTCCCGACTGGTCCCGACCAATCGGAGCACACTGGGCTCACAGGGAGGGGGGGGGGGGCAAGAGCTGCAACGAGCCGTTTAGTGGAGAGAGTGAATACTGCTGAATACACATACTTTAAAGAGATGCTGTATGCGAAACCAATGTGAGTTTGGAAAATTGCACAGTATTTTTCTATTTTAGTAGACCTCAACAATGGAATTATGATCAGTGGAAATGGCCGTGACACCTCTCCCTTAAAATGGGAAAAATGTTATGTTAAAAAAGACTCCTACAATGAAGATAAACCTTTCCTGAGGTGGGCTAACCCAAACATAGAAGAAGAAAACATGTATTGGGTGTATTATTGTTCATTAAGTCTGGTGCCATGTTGAGTCAAAAGAAAAATAGAGAAAATAATTGTGCTTTTTAGTAAAAGAACAAACAAACATAAAAACAACAATCTGCAGGTGCGAATGTTCTCTCGCCACTGTCAGTGTTTCCCCCATGCTAGCATGGCTCTCTGCAATGCAGTGTCAGTCTGTCAGTCAGTGGCTTGGTTCGCCTGAACATCTCAACAGGTTTTACAGACACTCATGATCTCCAGTGGTTGTTTCTCAATTGTTTTAATCTTCTTTAGTATTGCAGTGATACTCCAGTGATAGTTGTCCACATCCACGGTACATTGCAAATTAAAACCATTAAAAGTAAGCTAAATTAGCTATTAGCTTTCAGTTATTTGCCCAAAGAAAACATTGCAGTAGTTGTAGCAAACTTGCAACTCAATGACTCAATGTTAATTTTGTTTTGAAAACCCCTTAGTTTTTATTTTAATTTCCTGACAACTATTGGTTGGATTTCCATGAAGGTAGGCCGACACACATTCATGTTCCCCTCAGGATGAATTGTTATATCCTCTGACTTTTCATCTAGCACCACCATAGCATGTAGCTTAAAGCAATGCTGTGTGTAAGTAGTCTCACATATGCTATCATACTTCGTCTTGTTTTCTTTGCAGAGGTTCCACTTTTTACCACACCACACTCCTTTTTCACAAAGCAACGAAGCCACATGAGAGCTCTCAACATGTGCACACACAGCTTGAGTGGAGCCGGAGGACAGCCCATAGCTGTTTCCAGAGCAATGCATGCTGTTGCTTACAGTAGCTGCCTCAGCATGTCCTCAACAAGGAAAACAAGAGGTACAGTCAAACTGAAGGCAACACAGCCCTCCATGTATTGTTATGTTACCTGTTCTTGTCCAACATGCACTCTTGGCATTATGTCATGGACAATGTTATTTAAAAAATGACCAGGTACCAGGTCGTATCCCCAGTGGAAATACACAAATCAAAAGGTTCTGTGTCGATAAGGCCCCTACCATGCAGAACACAGCAGTAGTAGATTATTGTGATTATATATTATCTCTCTGTTTTTTATAAATACTGTATATCATTTTTGTCTCCACTAACTATCAGTAAACAGCTACTACACGCAAATACACACTAAGGATTGTTTATGTTATTGTCTTTATTGGTGTTTTGTAATTACTGTACATGCTGTCCATTCAATTAAAATACTTATGAACTCAGGTACTATGAGGTGCTTGTCATAGACTCTATTAAAGGCAATAATAGTAGACGAGGACCCACTGGTTTATAGACTACTGTTTTGAATTGGCGACTTTGCTGTTTTGGTGGTTGCCATCTTGGTTTGTATGCGTCCACATCTATCTTTTTGACCAGCAGATAAAACGATAGGGTGTCCGTTGGTAACAACTTTAGGGTTCATGTGACAATATCATGAACTGAAAACACACTGTGAAAAGGTAAACGTTTCTGGTGGTTTCAGTGACTGGTATCAGCCAGTCAATCACAATCTACAGACTGCTTTATCGTCTAATTTAAAATGCATTTATAATGGGATCATAAATTACAAAATGAGGATCATGCTATATTGAACAAGACTTGAAAATAGCATTTGGACCTCAATTCATCTCATGTTCACAAGATTTACTGAGGTTACACTTCAAGTGAGAAGTAGGGTGTTCATCATTGGCCTCACTTTTCAGACCCCGAGGCTACGTGTTCTTTTAGGGTCATGGGGAACATAAACTCAGCAGTAAAATACTTAAGGCTAGTACTATGCCGACTCAAAATGGATAATATAAATTGTCATTGATGATAAATGACATTAATCACTGTTATTGAGCGAGGCAAATCTTGGATCTATTCAAAGTTTGTGAGAACAAAACCTTTCAGACTTGATCTGACAAAAAAGTATTATGCTAATTGTAAGGGAAACTTCTGCAGCAATGGAGAGTCAGGACTCAGAGAGACACGAGGAGAGTTGGAGCTTTGATGTCAAACAATGATGTTTATTACAAGTCAACGGCCAGAGAATTAAAATCCCAAGTCACAGCAGCAAAAGGTTCTGACTGCACGGGTGGGTTGTCATGTCAATTCTGATCAGCCTCGCATCTTGGTAGACCCTTTAACTAGAGAGTCAAATCCACATATTGGGGATGGGCGTAAACATCTGCAGACACAGGAGATGTCTCTCACATCTGTGGAGCTTAGAAAGCCAGCGTTCTCAGAGTCGTAAAACCCCCCCTGTGCCCACCAGGTCAGGCCATACAACCTAGTATCAACATACGACTGCATTAACACATTCCTTACGGGAGATTAGAAGCAGGGATGGTCGTAAATGTCAACACACAGAATAAGGTTAAATATCTTAGGAGTAAGGAAGAATTATTCTTTGACAGAAATATTCCCTTACACTAATGTATAGTATCAAATTGCACTGTCTCGCATAAGAAGAGAACAAAATATGAAAATGAAGGAGCCGACCCAGCTGGGGATACTAATGACCTACACTATATAGACAAAAGTATTGGGAGACTCCTCTTAATCATTGAATTCAGGTGTTTCATTCAGTCCCATTGCCACAGGTGTATAACATCAAGCACCTAGCCATGCATTCTGACTTTACAAACATTTGTGAAAGAATGGGTGGTTCTAAAGAGCTCACTGAATTCCAACATGGTTCTGTAATAGGATGCCACAGTTGCAATAAGTCAGTTCGTGAAATGTCTTCTCTCCTAGATATTCCACGATCATCTGGTTATTGCAAAGTGGAAATGTTTAGGAACTACATGTTCCAGCATGACTGTGCCCCAGTGCACAAAGCAAGGTCCATTAAGGCACGTTTGGATGAGTTTGGTGTGGAAGAACATGACTGGCCTGCACAGAGCCCTGACCCCCACCCCACGGAACACCTTTGGGATGAACTAGAACGGAGAGCCAGCCTCTCGTCCAACATCAGTGTCTGACCTCACAAATGCTCTTCTGGATGAATGGGCAAACATTCACACAGACACACTCCAACATCTTGTAGACAGCCTTCCCAGAAGAGTGGAAGCTGTTATAGGGGGGCAACTTTATATTAATGCCTAAGAATTTGGAATGGGATGTCATAAAAGCTCCTGTTCTGTAGGTGTATGTGTAGGTGGCCCAATACTTTTGTCTATATAGTGTACATGAGACCGAAAGAAAGACAAAAGTGAAATAAAAGACATAGGAGCTGTCATGATCCGTATTAGTTTTCCCTATTTTATTTTTGTCCTGTCAAGATCTGTATTTGGTTTCCTGTTTTAATTTGAAAAGTGTTCACCCCCCGTCTTGTCTGTTGCTTCTTGTCTCTGTCTGCATCTCACTTCTCTTATTTTTTATTTCCTCGGTCCTCGGTCTCACCGGAAGTTGATTTGTCTGCGCCATCTTGAGTAGCGTCCCAGTGGCCTTATATTTGCCGGAGGACCGAGGATCGAGGAGCGATAACGGAGGAGCGATAATTGAGGAACCACCAGAGCATCCTCCGGTGAGATCCTCAGCCAGCTACTGATTGGATGATGCAGTGCATGCACTGATCTGATGCTTCTTGACATGAGAGCAGTTTCCCAGCGGAGTGAAGAAAACACATGAACCTCACGAGAGTCACTTCTCAGTTTATACTGTGTTTTGTTTCAATTTAGTTACAAATATGTGATATATCTGAACAACAAAGTGTGCAATCCAATGAATGTTAATCTAACTGGGTTTTGATAGATAACATATCTCTTCTCTTCTCTCAACAATTTTCATTCTTTTGTGCACTCTAATCAATATTAATCAAACTATTGTTCGTATATACATTTTAAGAATGGCGTTTATCTTTTTTGAGAATTAGAATGAATTTTATTTTATTTATTTTGGTCTACAACAGATACAAATGTATATGTCAGTAAATGTGTACTAACAGAGGTTTGTGAAAAAAACGGGGACAGAGCTGGCTGCTGTCAGACGATCAGCTGTCATCACAAACAGACGTTGCTTCACGTGACGCTCCGGAGGAAAGGACGTCCCATTGCTCTTTGATTTTGATTTGATTTGATTTGATATACTTTATTAATCCCCGTGGGGAAATTGTTTCTCTGCATTTGACCCATCCTAGTGTTAGGAGCAGTGTGCTGCCATTTTGAACGGCGCCCGGGGAGCAGTGAGGGGAAAGGTGCCTTGCTCAGGGACACCTCGGTAGCACTTGGTCTTGCCGGAACTTGAACTGGTGACCTTCCAGTTGCCAAGCCAAGTCCCAATCGACTTCGCCACCACCGCCCCCAAAAAACTCATTTCCCTGCTTCTTCTCCCTTCTCATGGTTTCCTTGCGTCTCTCAATGCTTCCCTGGTGGGAGGGACGCTAGGAAAAGATGTAAGTGAGGGACGCAAGGATTGAAGTTAAGAGAAGTGAGATTAGTCTTGTGTGCATTTAAATTCTGGTTTTTCTGTCAGTCTTTTTGAGATTCTTGTTGTTGCTGGACGGATTTTGATTCTGAAGGAGTTTTTGTTTTGCCTTGCCTTATTTTACCTTGTTGCCTGGCTTTGTTCCGCAATTACAGAAGTTTTTGTTTTCAACCAATCTTCTGCATTTGGGCCCTGTTGTAACTTGACGCCAAGCCGTGACAGATCCTGGCTGTGTTAAAGGCTGTTTGGTGTTGAAATGCTTTTCATCAAAAACATCCTTTTCTTTCATGGTGTTGAAGTTGTTAACATTAACAACTGTGGGGCGACTGTGGATGTGAGGTAGTGTTTTCAACCAGCAGGTTGTCGGTTCGATCCCAGTCCACGCATTCAACATATCGATGTATCCTTGGATAAGATACTGAACCCTGAGTTGCTCCCGATGGCCAACGGTGTATGAGTGTGTGTGAATGTTAGTATCACGATTTTTGTTTTGTCTGTCTTGTCATGGTTTTATTTTGAAATTATGTTCTCCCTGTGTCTTGTCTTCCTTCCTGTGTTTGCCCTCCTGTGTCTGATTGTGTTCACCTGTTGCCCTTGTGTTTCTGCCTCCCCTGCCAGCTGTGTCTTGTCCTTTGATTACCCTTCTGTGTATTTAGTCTTGTCTTCCCCTGTGCTCCATGTCGGTTCATTACCTTTCCTGTCACCCTCCATGTTTGACTGTCGGTTTTGTTGGATGCTCATGCTTAGGATGTATCGATGCTAAATTCTTTCTTGTTTGTTCATCATCTACAGCTTTTTTGGTGAATAAAAGCTCGCCTTTTGTTATTTGATCCTTTTGTCTTTTTAAACTGCATTTGGGTCTTACCTTACCTCAAAATCCTGACAGGTACACTGCTCTGTATGAATGTGGTTTAAAAGGTGAATGATGACTTGTAGTATGTAAATCGCTTTGAGGGGGAGTAGCATGAAGCTGCAGCTTCGGAGACTGCAGTTTCAACACACTCTCACTCCATAATTGTCCAGGAGCGACGTTTGGTCAGGGTCCGTGGCGTGCAGTTGTGACGCTCCTAGGCTCCTTCAAGCTTCATAAAGGGACGCAAATAGCTTTCAACTGATTGCAATGTATTCCCATCTGCTTCGGGATTTTGACGCTCATGGAAGCACGGCTTCGTTGTGTCGGCTGCCCTTAAAAGCAATGTGAGCGTCCATTCTCATTGGATAACGGAGAATTGTACACCCGGTAAGTAAGTATTCCCCCTACTGTCGATTGATTTACAGTGATATCTGCACTACTCATCGACTAAAAAACACCAGATTATCCTTGTTAATTACACAACATGATTGGTTTAAATTGTGTGCAATGCTTTTGTATTTTTCCCCTTCGATTCGGAGAAACAAATATTTTTTTCGGAGTAAAGGATGGCAGAAGAGACACTACACTACCCAGGAATCCCAAGCTATCGTTTAGGAATACACCATCTGCTCTGTTTGACCAAACCCCGTTTTTTTTCACCATTCTTTCCAATGGCTGGCGTCTATGTCACGTGATCTTCAAATTTCTCCCTGCAGAAAAAAAAAAACATGACCGAACTTCGTTTTATTCTCGGTGGAAAATGCCTATTTTAAAGTTAGTTTGGCCATTAAAATGCGTTTTGATGGCATTTGATGCGAGAAATATGAGTTGTTATTTCAAATTATGTGTGCAGTGGATGTACTTGATCTTTAGTTTGCTAGTTATTATGAAGATTACTTCAGGAAATTGCGTCCATAGAACGTTTTCATTGTTACCAAGGTGGTTGCTAGGGACGCTGCTATCGATATTAGTTCTGTTATGTTTTGTAACTGTTTAATGGTGTTATCTTTATTGCTACCCTCTTCCCCGTCAATGTATAGTGTTAGTCCACAGCGCAAACATATTAGTTTAAGAAAATCCGCATCTAAAGATACGTTATTTTCCCTTGTGCAATTCCAGTCTCACATCTCATCGTCATTAACAAATACCGGAAACAGACCGAAAACATTTAAAAAAAATAATACTTTATTCCGAGTGTGCTTGCTTTTCTCTTTGAAAGTCATCACATAACGGCATTGTAATACACGGTTCGGCTGCATTACATATTACATATCTGCCGTAGTTCTCTATTTATAGAGCCCTGATGAGAAGACTTCTAGACAAACATGAGGAACTGCCGCCAACACTGAGAACGTGACGTGGATCATAAATATATCAGCCATTAAACAACGTCTTACATTCTTTTCACACAATACGTCTCCTTGCAGTATCGACACTAATTCGGCTGACTTTTATATTTGATCCAATTTGTAGATAGGCTGTATTTACACCATAAAGGTGCACAGCTGATATAAAGGGACACCTAGTGGTTAAAGCATACACAATCATATACACAACTACGGTGTAGTTATGCAATGAATGAAAAACTTGGGTCGCAGGTTCCTCAATAGTGCATTACAGACATCTATCAATATGTGTGTATACCTCCAGCAATGTTAACTATGTTGAAGCACTTATTTTAACTGATATTATACATATATATTATACTCTTATAAGATGTATGTAGATAGTATAAGAAATGTGCAGAATATGTTCAACCCCGTTCAAATCCAGATTTGGACAGTCTGCCGTGGTTCCATCCCATTTCAAAGTGCTGTTCGACGCTCGGCGTAACCCTCGCAGCACACTCAAACATCCAATCACAGAGCTTGAGGGCTATCACGGGGTTTGTCAAGCGAAGCGGAGAGAATACTTACTTCCGGGTGTAACATTCTCTAAAGCAACTACTATGAGCTGCTCCGACCCTCGGTCCTGACGGACTCCAACTTGTGTTTATTAATCAAATAAATAAATAAACACAAGGATAATTAATTTGTGTTATTGTTGAGTAAATGGAGAATTACACAGAGGAAAATAACGTAGATCTATGCCACAATTTTAGATGCGGATTTTGTTAAACTAATATGTTTGCGCTGTGGACCAACACTACACTACATTGACGGGGAAGGGGGTAGCAATAAAGATAACACCATTAAACAGTTACACAACATAACAGAAATAATATCGATAGCAGCGTCCCTAGCAACCACCTTGGTAACAATGAAAACGTTGAATGGACACAATTTCCTGAAGTAATCTTCGTAATAACTAGCAAACTAAAGATCATGTACATCCACTGCACACATAATCTGAAATAACAACTCATATTTCTCGCATCAAATGACATCAAAACGCATTTTAATGGCCATACTAACTTTAAAATGATCAGGTCACCCTTGAAAAAGAGATCTTTTGATCTCAAGGGGCTTCACCTGGTTAAATAAAGGCTACAAACAAAATAGGCATTTTCCACCGAGAATAAAACGAAGGTCGGCCATGTTTTTTTTTTCTGCAGGGAGAAATTTGAAGATCACGTGACATAGACGCCAGCCATTGGAATGAATGGTGAAAAAAAAACGTAGGGATCTTACAATTTCAAGAGGCATTTTTGTAGAAATACCACGTCCTACGTTGTGGACCACGTAGTTATTACACCTTTAGATGAGACTGTGTTGCAACCGCCGACACCTCCTCATCAACTCCACCGCTCCCATGTTTTTATTTGTGTTGCCATAAGTTAGTCCTCACTTTGAGTGGTCAAAATGCATGAACGCGTTATACTGTATCATGTAGTCCATCTGTAAAACATTACAAGGTCTAAATATCTAAACATTATTTTGAAATAAACCAATATGGACACTCGGGTAAAAACAGCCTGACTGTTTCTTTAAATACTTTTGTATTCAAAAATGCGTGCTGGAGGACTAACTATGTTTCAATGTATTTTGATTTAGTTTGACTAACGGTGCTGGGGCGGGGCCGCTAGCGCGGCGCGAGGTGATGAGACCGCCCCATTCTACAGGCCATTCAATCTCTCAGAGAGGACCTGCTGAAAAAAATGTATGACAAACCGAGATGCAGTCTAAAGAATTGCGACGTGAAATAAGCCAACTGAGGGACGAGCTAAGAATCCGCCTTTGGACCCGCGTCAGCAGCCGCACCAAGTCTTTGGAGGACCGGGTCGAGAGCCTGGATACTGCCACTAATGATCACTCGGACCTCATTACCACTCTCGAACGAGACGTGCAGCAGCTAAAAAAGGACATGAAAATCTTCTCTGACAGGAGTGAGGACCTGGAGGCGCGGTCTAGGAGGTGCAACCTCCGCATCACCGGGATACAAGAAAAACGGGAGGCAAGGAAGAACCCAACTGACTTTGTAGCTAAACTACTCTGGGCTTAGAAAAAGAGACAGTTGCCATCGCACCCTACGGGAACGGCCCCAGGAGGACCAGCCACCCTGTGCCTTTGTGGTGAGATTTCACTATTACCGGGAGAAGGAAGCGATCCTCCGCAAGGCAGCCACGGCCACAGATCCGACAACATCACACAGAGACAGGATCAGAGTATTCCCCGACTACACCCAAGCAGTCGCGAAGCAGAGTATGTGAATGTGAATGTCAGGGATGTGAAAGGCATGCTAAGAGGCTGTGATGGTGTCAAGTACGGACAGTGGTATCCCTCAGTTTTGCGGATCACAACGGCCGATGGAAAGCGACACAGTTTCACAGACCCGGGGGAGGCGAAGGGCTTTGTTTTGAGGAACGTGGCTAAATAGTAGGTAAGCTGACTGACGGTCTAATGCAGCTATAACAGGCGGCGCCTGACTTATTCACTTGTACGTACTGTATATGGGGCTGTGGGCTAGGGCTTGCTACGAACGTTTGTGGTTTTTCTTATTATTGTGTAATTTAAGACAAATAGCGTTGTTCACACTAGCCCACATTGTAACACAGTCAGTTGGCTTACGGCCCGCTAGTTCAAGCAACTGCTCTCCTATTCTCCTGGGGAGGTTCACGTTTTTCTTGCTTTACTTTTCACTCAACAACCAATACTGGATGTTTGCATATGTTGTCATAATGGTTAATAAGTATGCTACTTTTACTGAGACCATGTTATGAATGTTCAACTTGGAGGTTTGTCTGTATCTATTAGCGCAAGGTTTATCTAAAGCTATGGATGGTTCTGGCGGGGCTCGATCTCGCCAGGTAAGCTGTCCACGTTGAGGTGCGAGTGTTATCGGGGGCGGGTAGCAGTCCCTCAGTTGGGGAGGGACCAGCTCTTTATTGTGAATGTTGTTTCAACCACTTCAATTACATATGGACCTTCTATTCTAGGTTCTCTATGGTGTTTATGTTCTTATTGCCGTGTGTTTTATTTCAGTTGTTTTAAGGTGACCCATCCCCCCTTTCCCTCCCTTCCTCTCCCTCACCCTTCTGACAGGGGGCTAGATTACTGTCTAAGGTCCCACAATGACCCAGGCAAACAGGGCACCGACTGTGGGTAAGGCGGCAACTACTTTTGTTAGCTGGAATGTTAGAGGTCTCAATCATCCAGTAAAGCGCAGCAAGGTGTTTTCCCACCTCTAGAAGATAAAGGCAGACATTGTTTATCTCCAGGAAACTCATGTACGTACTTCTGATCACTCTAGAGTCTAGACTCAAACGGGGGGTTTTCTCTCACATTTTCCACTCCAAATTCAACACCAAATATAGGGGTGCAGCGATCCTGATACGTAGGCATGTGCAATTTGTGGAATCTAAAGTAATTGCAGACACAAACGGCCGCTATATCATAGTGCAAGGTCAATTGTACAACACACCTATCTGCAATAAGGACAGAGAAAGTCTGGCACCTATGGGCAGGTAGACGCTATGTAGGTGATGTTCTATGCTTATTTTATATTGGACAATGTTCGTTAAGCCTCGATACTTGAATATGTTGAAATAGGGGCCAGTTTATTTTCAAATTATTGTAGATAAGAGTTCTAATGTTATTGTTTAGTTGCCATGTTTATATGGTGTTAAGGTAATATTCTGCCCATAGTATACTATATACTTTAAATTCGAGTGATATGCGGCATACATAATGTACATAACGGAATAGGCTTGGGAAGCTGGAGGCGTGTTTTGAAAACTTGTTCATGCCTCCACTGTTTACATTCATGGGCGCGTGATATGACGTCATCGGCAGGCAACGGTCTGTATATGGGCTATACCATTTCATGAGAACGAGAGGGGGATGGTTGTAATGATACAGGTTGATCGGTTTGAAAGGGGTTTTCTATTCCTCAGTTTTACTGTTTGTGAGATCTGCTATGCTTTGTCTTTATGCAAGCGGGGAACAATCAGTGTTCAGTGTTAGACGTAGCTAAGTGACGCTCACAGATGTTACTAAGAAGAGGGTCGAATGGGGGGGAAAGGGGAGGGTTGTAACTCAGGGATCCACCACCAACTCACAACAGGTCCAGGGAATAAATACACATACAGATAAATTGGAACATTTGAATATTGTATCATTTAATGTAAGAGGACTTAACTCTCCGTATAAACGTTCAAACATCTTAGATTTCGTACGCAGAAAGAAGATAGATGTTGCAATGTTTCAGGAGACACACCTTAAACCTAATGACACTTCAAGGGTTCAAAACAGATTCTATAAACCTATTGTGGCATCAACTGATGGCACTCGCACTAAAGGAGCTATGATACTTATGAGGCGTAACATACATGTATCAATTGAAAGGATTGGCCCTGACAATAAAGGACGTCTAGCCTATTGCTGCACATCTATTCAAGGTAAAAAGTGGCTTTTGTTAGCATATATGCCCCGACAGGATTTGAAGCTGATTTTTTTCCCTCAGTTACTTCACAGTTACTGAAGTTAAATGACTACCAATTATATGTTGGGTCGGACATGAATGCTTTTGTTAACAATAACCTTGACAAATCTGCTGCAACTCTATCAAGTTCTCAAGAATCTGCTTCCAAGCACTTAATATCTTTATAACAGACTTAAACTTAATTGATGTGTGGAGGGTGCATAATACATCTGTGAGAGACTATACATTTTTTTCCACGAGACATAAAACCTTCTCTCGAATAGACTACATTCTTGTATCTTCTGGGCTGATGCCTTCAATACAGTCAATTGAGTTCCTACCCAGACATCTCTCGGATCACAACCCAATTTTAGCTAATTTTAACTATGGAAATATAAACAATGGGGCAACTAGATGGAGGTTCAACACGACCCTTTAAAGAACAACACATTTATATCGCAATTGAGATCAAAACTGACCGAATTTATAATCTTGAATAAGAATAGCGTCACAGATATGACGGTGGTCTGGGCTTTTATACGAAATAATGCTATACGGTTCAGTTCCCACCTACATAAAAGCCGACTGCAAAATATTTCTCACCTAGAAGAACAATGTAATATGTTGGAAAAAGTTCTAAAAGAGAGATACACAAAGAAAGTGAGCTCAAAACAAAGCAAGCAGAACTTAACGACCTATTAAGACACAGGGCAGAATATATGATCCATATAACCAAACACAAGTATTATGCAGAAGGCAGCAGACCAAGCCACCTTTTGGCATTAACTTTAAAACAACAAGAGGCTAAAAGGACCATACCAGCAATCAGATGTAATAAACTTCTAGAGGAGATAAATGAAACATTTAAAAATGACTTTAAAGAACTGTATTCAAGTAGCTCAGTCCCTTCTGACGAAGACTTCGCCACGTTTTTTAGCGGGTTAGGCCTCCCTACATTATCATTAGATGACACCAAAACACTGGAGTCACCTATCACGCTGGAGGAGCTATATAAAGCTGTCAAAGCTACAAATAAGGGCCGTACGCCGGGTATAGATGGCATACCTGTGGAACTCTATTTAACATGTTGGGATATTATTGGACCGGTATGGTTAGAAACACTTAATTATGCTACCAATAAGGGTATGTTCCACAAAGACTTAAATACGGCTCTACGTTATACGGTTATACCCAAACCTGGAAAGGACCCCTTTGAATGTTCAAACTATCGCCCAATATCACTGATAAATGCTGACCTCAAAAAAATGTCCACGGTCTTAGCTATTAGACTTGAGACGGTGGTTGGAAATGAATAAGCCCCGATCAAACAGGCTTTATTAAAGGGCGGCTCGCATCTGATAATATCCGCAGACTCCTGCACATTCTTGGCGCAACACATACAATTCCACCTGCCTGTGGCTTTTGTTTTTAGATGCTGAAAAGGCGTTTGATCGTGTGGAATGGCCATATCTATGGAGGGTTCTGAAAGAATTTTAATTTGGAGATACTTTTATTAACATGATTCAAACATTGTATGCGAATCCTACAGCTCGAGTATGCGCGGGCGGAAGCTTCTCCGACTTATTTGACATAAAACGGGGTACAAGACAAAGAGACCCTCTGTCTCCTTAATTTTCAATGTATCCATCGAACCACTGGCACAATCCATTAGGAATGGCCCTCACATTTCCCCCATCACAATAGGTGGAACGTCACATTCTATATCACTATATGCAGACGATACATTGGTCTGTATGGCAGATGTTCAGCGAACCCGCCCCTGTGTCTTGGAAGTAGTGGAGCAGTTAGGGCAGCTTTCGGGATACAAGATGAACCATCAAAATCCACACTGATGCTTCTTAACATAGGCCAAAGTGAGGTGTCCCTCCCACCCCAGACCAATGTTCCAAATGAGGTCCTCTATTTGGGTATTAAGGTTAGTACTTCCTTACCATCTATAGCTAAAACAAATTACTCTTTAGTTTTGAAGAAAATAGAAGAAGATATTACAAGATGGAAACACCTTCCAGCATCAGTCCCAGCCCGTTTATCGGTTGTTCAAATGAACATATTGCCCCGCATACATTTGGTAAGCTCAATGATCCCTCGAGCACCTCCAACAGGATACTGGCAGAAAACTAGATTCTTTACTACGAGGCTATATCTGGAATGGTACGACCCAGTATAACATGGTGCAGATGGGGGATTGGCATGCCCACATTTAAACTATATCATTGGGCATTCATATTAAGATCTCTCAGCTATTGGGTAGATGAAGATAACATGTCATCTTGGAAGAATATGGAACAAGACTTAAAGAGCCTGTGACACCATCCCAACAACTGTTGTGCAATGAAATATTGGGCTACTAGTAATCTCGAACCGTCAGTTTAAAAAAGAAAAAGCGATACCGTTTCGTTAAATATCAATAATTTCGAACATCGCGGGGAAATTCCTTCACTCATTTTGAAGTTTTGGGGGAAGCCGGAAGTGACGTCAATGCGGGAACGCTTCGAGAGCCAAACACGGACAAAGTGTGTTGTCATGCGTAGAAATGGTGAATTACTGAGATTAGGCTCGTTAATAACGTTTTAATGAAGTTGACTACAGTATATTCATATTTGTCAGTGCTTTCATGTCAATTCGGCGACATAAACATAAATGATCGTGGTGAAGATGATGATTACATGAGGATTACAAATCGGGAGTGAGAGCTGCTGAATTTCCTCCCGTAGGATGTGATATAAAAACAAATCGATTATTTTTGTGGTTGTAAACTCAAGTGGATGAAACTACATTTATTAGTGCTTTCATGTCAATGCGGCGAACATATGATACATTAAATGATGAGTGAGGATAATGATTAAAAATCGTTTGTTTGAGCCGGTCTGCATTTCCTGATGAGAAAACAAACCGATGCTTTTTGTAGTTGTAGTACACCAACAACGTGGATTAAATGTGTGGTTTTTGACCACAATGTTGGGAAATTAATGGATAAAATGCACGGATTATTATTATTATTCCCACTCCGATCGGGACACTAGGTCCACCGTTTCCCCGCAGCGAGGCTCCCCCCGTTGACAGTTTACGTGGGCTGGGTGCAGTGGCGGACTGGCCATCGGGACGAATCCCGATGGGCCGGTACCGAAGTGGGCCGGTCGGATAAGTCACTAGCACATCCCCCATAGGCGGCGCGTGAGGCTCAGGTTTGAGAAGGCTAAATAACTTCTTTTACCTGACGCTGCCCGCCTCCGGCGTCTATAGAAAAGAGACTCAGTGTGCGGAGTTTAAATCTCTCAAGTCATATTACAGGATAAAGGAAATACAGTTTAAACTGCCGTATGCAGAGAAGACGCCGACGTGTCGCACTTATCATTCATATTACATCATCAATCAGATCATCGGTCATATAATATCATAATATATCATATATTTCCTGATCTGAGTCAGCTTCTCCAGCCTCATCTGGCCGTGCAACACTCACAGTGTCACAGACTGTATGCAGAAGTATTATTTAACACATTATGTTGACGAAACACTCGAGACAAATGTAATTAAAGTCAGATCCACTCGTGTCTTAGACGTGAACGCGCTCTCAGCTGGAGAGAGAAACCCTGGCTTGATTTACCGAGTTGATAACCAGCGTCGTAGGACCGCTTAGCGAGATCTCGTTTGTTAGTTTGTTTGTTACTCAAACATATCCAGGGTCTGTTGAACTGGCTTCGTAGTACAGGGCACAGGTGGCTAGCAGCGCTAATGTCAAAGACATAGACATTATACATTATATTTGTATTTTACATCCCCCGCTCCCCCCGTTGACAATTTACTAGCGGTACCGAAGTGGGCCGGTCGAGAGTCCCGGGATGATTTTTAGTCCCAGTCCACCACTGGCTACATGACCGTATGATCGCCCATATTGACGCACCTCATTCCTAAACTTCTAACAGATACAACATAAACCGATCCTTCAGCCTCATATGAGCTCTCAGACACGTTCAACATTAACCTGTCATCGCTGTCTGAGCTTGCTGCTGTGTGCGCCGTCGTGCGTTTACATCTGGCTGTATATATATAAAGGTTTACATGCAGATGCTGGGATCCTGGACGGTGCAGCTGGAGCGCTGTGCCCGCAATGACGTCACCCATCATTTGGCGGGACTTGAAGAATCCGCGAGAAGATCCAGAAAATTGTCAACATTGAAGGGCAGATTAATGGTTATCAAAGTACAAATATCCAAAATCAGTTCAGTAACGGTTTTCAAGGGGACAATATGTACTCAAATTGATGGGTTTGGATGATGGGGGAAAACCGTGTCACAGGCTCTTTAATAGAGCCGATAAGATTAAGGGACTTTCTCCTTTGAGGTATATCTACCAAAAAATGTGATTTACTGATTTGAACTTATATGATTAAAGTGTTCAGAGTAGCAGGGACATTCCTAAACGTTAAGAGTGTGTGGTGTAGGTCATCTCCATTATGGAACAATCATAACCTATTGACTGGGGCAAACCATTTAACAACAAAGCTGGGGAGGATAAAGGTATTAAAACTCTTCAGGACATTAATGGAGAAAATTGTATTCATGACTTTCAAAAACTGGTCTCTCAATATAATATTGATCAACAGTCTCTCTTGTTTTACTTTAGAATAAGGTCTGCCTGTAAAGCCTATGGGGTCCCCTGGGGGTCAGATTTGAAAGAAAGATTTGAAAGATTTTCTATTCCTCAGTTTTACTGTTTGTGAGATCTGCTATGCTTTGTCTTTATGCAAGCGGGGAACAATCAGTGTTCAGTGTTAGACGTAGCTAAGTGACGCTCACAGATGTTACTAAGAAGAGGGTCGAATGGGGGGGAAAGGGGAGGGTTGTAACTCAGGGATCCACCACCAACTCACAACAGGTCCAGGGAATAAATACACATACAGATAAATTGGAACATTTGAATATTGTATCATTTAATGTAAGAGGACTTAACTCTCCGTATAAACGTTCAAACATCTTAGATTTCGTACGCAGAAAGAAGATAGATGTTGCAATGTTTCAGGAGACACACCTTAAACCTAATGACACTTCAAGGGTTCAAAACAGATTCTATAAACCTATTGTGGCATCAACTGATGGCACTCGCACTAAAGGAGCTATGATACTTATGAGGCGTAACATACATGTATCAATTGAAAGGATTGGCCCTGACAATAAAGGACGTCTAGCCTATTGCTGCACATCTATTCAAGGTAAAAAGTGGCTTTTGTTAGCATATATGCCCCGACAGGATTTGAAGCTGATTTTTTTCCCTCAGTTACTTCACAGTTACTGAAGTTAAATGACTACCAATTATATGTTGGGTCGGACATGAATGCTTTTGTTAACAATAACCTTGACAAATCTGCTGCAACTCTATCAAGTTCTCAAGAATCTGCTTCCAAAGCACTTAATATCTTTATAACAGACTTAAACTTAATTGATGTGTGGAGGGTGCATAATACATCTGTGAGAGACTATACATTTTTTTCCACGAGACATAAAACCTTCTCTCGAATAGACTACATTCTTGTATCTTCTGGGCTGATGCCTTCAATACAGTCAATTGAGTTCCTACCCAGACATCTCTCGGATCACAACCCAATTTTAGCTAATTTTAACTATGGAAATATAAACAATGGGGCAACTAGATGGAGGTTCAACACGACCCTTTAAAGAACAACACATTTATATCGCAATTGAGATCAAAACTGACCGAATTTATAATCTTGAATAAGAATAGCGTCACAGATATGACGGTGGTCTGGGCTTTTATACGAAATAATGCTATACGGTTCAGTTCCCACCTACATAAAAGCCGACTGCAAAATATTTCTCACCTAGAAGAACAATGTAATATGTTGGAAAAAGTTCTAAAAGAGAGATACACAAAGAAAGTGAGCTCAAAACAAAGCAAGCAGAACTTAACGACCTATTAAGACACAGGGCAGAATATATGATCCATATAACCAAACACAAGTATTATGCAGAAGGCAGCAGACCAAGCCACCTTTTGGCATTAACTTTAAAACAACAAGAGGCTAAAAGGACCATACCAGCAATCAGATGTAATAAACTTCTAGAGGAGATAAATGAAACATTTAAAAATGACTTTAAAGAACTGTATTCAAGTAGCTCAGTCCCTTCTGACGAAGACTTCGCCACGTTTTTTAGCGGGTTAGGCCTCCCTACATTATCATTAGATGACACCAAAACACTGGAGTCACCTATCACGCTGGAGGAGCTATATAAAGCTGTCAAAGCTACAAATAAGGGCCGTACGCCGGGTATAGATGGCATACCTGTGGAACTCTATTTAACATGTTGGGATATTATTGGACCGGTATGGTTAGAAACACTTAATTATGCTACCAATAAGGGTATGTTCCACAAAGACTTAAATACGGCTCTACGTTATACGGTTATACCCAAACCTGGAAAGGACCCCTTTGAATGTTCAAACTATCGCCCAATATCACTGATAAATGCTGACCTCAAAAAAATGTCCACGGTCTTAGCTATTAGACTTGAGACGGTGGTTGGGAAATGAATAAGCCCCGATCAAACAGGCTTTATTAAAGGGCGGCTCGCATCTGATAATATCCGCAGACTCCTGCACATTCTTGGCGCAACACATACAATTCCACCTGCCTGTGGCCTTTTGTTTTTAGATGCTGAAAAGGCGTTTGATCGTGTGGAATGGCCATATCTATGGAGGGTTCTGAAAGAATTTTAATTTGGAGATACTTTTATTAACATGATTCAAACATTGTATGCGAATCCTACAGCTCGAGTATGCGCGGGCGGAAGCTTCTCCGACTTATTTGACATAAAACGGGGTACAAGACAAAGAGACCCTCTGTCTCCTTAATTTTCAATGTATCCATCGAACCACTGGCACAATCCATTAGGAATGGCCCTCACATTTCCCCCATCACAATAGGTGGAACGTCACATTCTATATCACTATATGCAGACGATACATTGGTCTGTATGGCAGATGTTCAGCGAACCCGCCCCTGTGTCTTGGAAGTAGTGGAGCAGTTAGGGCAGCTTTCGGGATACAAGATGAACCATCAAAATCCACACTGATGCTTCTTAACATAGGCCAAAGTGAGGTGTCCCTCCCACCCCAGACCAATGTTCCAAATGAGGTCCTCTATTTGGGTATTAAGGTTAGTACTTCCTTACCATCTATAGCTAAAACAAATTACTCTTTAGTTTTGAAGAAAATAGAAGAAGATATTACAAGATGGAAACACCTTCCAGCATCAGTCCCAGCCCGTTTATCGGTTGTTCAAATGAACATATTGCCCCGCATACATTTGGTAAGCTCAATGATCCCTCGAGCACCTCCAACAGGATACTGGCAGAAACTAGATTCTTTACTACGAGGCTATATCTGGAATGGTACGACCCAGTATAACATGGTGCAGATGGGGGATTGGCATGCCCACATTTAAACTATATCATTGGGCATTCATATTAAGATCTCTCAGCTATTGGGTAGATGAAGATAACATGTCATCTTGGAAGAATATGGAACAAGACTTAAAGAGCCTGTGACACCATCCCAACAACTGTTGTGCAATGAAATATTGGGCTACTAGTAATCTCGAACCGTCAGTTTAAAAAAGAAAAAGCGATACCGTTTCGTTAAATATCAATAATTTCGAACATCGCGGGGAAATTCCTTCACTCATTTTGAAGTTTTGGGGGAAGCCGGAAGTGACGTCAATGCGGGAACGCTTCGAGAGCCAAACACGGACAAAGTGTGTTGTCATGCGTAGAAATGGTGAATTACTGAGATTAGGCTCGTTAATAACGTTTTAATGAAGTTGACTACAGTATATTCATATTTGTCAGTGCTTTCATGTCAATTCGGCGACATAAACATAAATGATCGTGGTGAAGATGATGATTACATGAGGATTACAAATCGGGAGTGAGAGCTGCTGAATTTCCTCCCGTAGGATGTGATATAAAAACAAATCGATTATTTTTGTGGTTGTAAACTCAAGTGGATGAAACTACATTTATTAGTGCTTTCATGTCAATGCGGCGAACATATGATACATTAAATGATGAGTGAGGATAATGATTAAAAATCGTTTGTTTGAGCCGGTCTGCATTTCCTGATGAGAAAACAAACCGATGCTTTTTGTAGTTGTAGTACACCAACAACGTGGATTAAATGTGTGGTTTTTGACCACAATGTTGGGAAATTAATGGATAAAATGCACGGATTATTATTATTATTCCCACTCCGATCGGGACACTAGGTCCACCGTTTCCCCGCAGCGAGGCTCCCCCCGTTGACAGTTTACGTGGGCTGGGTGCAGTGGCGGACTGGCCATCGGGACGAATCCCGATGGGCCGGTACCGAAGTGGGCCGGTCGGATAAGTAACTAGCACATCCCCCATAGGCGGCGCGTGAGGCTCAGGTTTGAGAAGGCTAAATAACTTCTTTTACCTGACGCTGCCCGCCTCCGGCGTCTATAGAAAAGAGACTCAGTGTGCGGAGTTTAAATCTCTCAAGTCATATTACAGGATAAAGGAAATACAGTTTAAACTGCCGTATGCAGAGAAGACGCCGACGTGTCGCACTTATCATTCATATTACATCATCAATCAGATCATCGGTCATATAATATCATAATATATCATATATTTCCTGATCTGAGTCAGCTTCTCCAGCCTCATCTGGCCGTGCAACACTCACAGTGTCACAGACTGTATGCAGAAGTATTATTTAACACATTATGTTGACGAAACACTCGAGACAAATGTAATTAAAGTCAGATCCACTCGTGTCTTAGACGTGAACGCGCTCTCAGCTGGAGAGAGAAACCCTGGCTTGATTTACCGAGTTGATAACCAGCGTCGTAGGACCGCTTAGCGAGATCTCGTTTGTTAGTTTGTTTGTTACTCAAACATATCCAGGGTCTGTTGAACTGGCTTCGTAGTACAGGGCACAGGTGGCTAGCAGCGCTAATGTCAAAGACATAGACATTATACATTATATTTGTATTTTACATCCCCCGCTCCCCCCGTTGACAATTTACTAGCGGTACCGAAGTGGGCCGGTCGAGAGTCCCGGGATGATTTGTAGTCCCAGTCCACCACTGGCTACATGACCGTATGATCGCCCATATTGACGCACCTCATTCCTAAACTTCTAACAGATACAACATAAACCGATCCTTCAGCCTCATATGAGCTCTCAGACACGTTCAACATTAACCTGTCATCGCTGTCTGAGCTTGCTGCTGTGTGCGCCGTCGTGCGTTTACATCTGACTGTATATATATAAAGGTTTACATGCAGATGCTGGGATCCTGGACGGTGCAGCTGGAGCGCTGTGCCCGCAATGACGTCACCCATCATTTGGCGGGACTTGAAGAATCCGCGAGAAGATCCAGAAAATTGTCAACATTGAAGGGCAGATTAATGGTTATCAAAGTACAAATATCCAAAATCAGTTCAGTAACGGTTTTCAAGGGGACAATATGTACTCAAATTGATGGGTTTGGATGATGGGGGAAAACCGTGTCACAGGCTCTTTAATAGAGCCGATAAGATTAAGGGACTTTCTCCTTTGAGGTATATCTACCAAAAAATGTGATTTACTGATTTGAACTTATATGATTAAAGTGTTCAGAGTAGCAGGGACATTCCTAAACGTTAAGAGTGTGTGGTGTAGGTCATCTCCATTATGGAACAATCATAACCTATTGACTGGGGCAAACCATTTAACAACAAAGCTGGGGAGGATAAAGGTATTAAAACTCTTCAGGACATTAATGGAGAAAATTGTATTCATGACTTTCAAAAACTGGTCTCTCAATATAATATTGATCAACAGTCTCTCTTGTTTTACTTTAGAATAAGGTCTGCCTGTAAAGCCTATGGGGTCCCCTGGGGGTCAGATTTGAAAGAACATCCTATGGTATATCCTATGGTTGGGTGCAAAGTGCTCCCAAACAAATAGTTTTGTTTATCTATAATAATCTTAACTCCCAGAACTACATGCCTACATCAGGCATGAGAGCATGGGATAGGGAAATATCCACTTTAGGACAAGAATTGGATTGGGATGCAATTTGGGCTAATGTTACGGGTGCTTCAAAAAACCCAAACCATCAGTGTATACATCTGACATTTTGTCATAGAGCATATCTAACACCAATAATTAGACACAGAATTGGATTGGTACCCGACCCATATTGTTCCTTTTGTCACCAGGGAACCATTGGCTCTTTCTTACATGTTGTGTGGGAGTGTCTAGGAGTATTACACTTTTGGGGGAAGGTTATTAGAACCCTTACAGATGTAATAGGGTTGAGATTACCAATGGAAGCTGCTGTACATCTTCTAAATGATGAATCTCACCTTTCCCTTACGGGGAAAAATCGCAACATCTGGCTAACAGGCTTGACTGCAGCTAAAAAGATTATAGTCCAACGTTGGAAACCTCCTCACGATATTTCAAGTTCTCACTGGCTTCAGAGTTTTTTGAACATTTCTTACCTTGAACTGTCCTGCGAGAATCAACGATGCAAAACCTGATACCATTTTAATGTGGACAGATCTGATATCTAACTTAAAGGAGCTCCTGACCAAATAAGAATGCTATGCCTGAGGGGGATATTGTTTTTGATATTATTTTAACCAAAGCTTGCAACAGAAAAAAGAGCAAATAAAAAGCAAATGAATATCAGATTGTTGAAGACAACTAGATAAACTCATTAGGAAAATGTTTATCAAGGCAATAAATCAAGTCAGGAGTAGGGACATTTTCTCATAGACATTTATGCAATCTGCAGCATTATGCAACAAGTGGAGTCGCCCCCTGCTGGCCATTAGCACATTAATGTTTGCCCCAGGAGTGACGCACTGCAACACAGGCCATCTCAAATGTCTTGTTATCTTGTGTTATCTCATGTTATCTCATGTTATCTCACAGTGAAGTGAGTCATGAAGTGATATGCTAGCATTCCTTTCAAGTGAATCATTCATGAAACATGTACTGCTAAAAGTCAGGTCCTACTGTAACTGTATGCATCATTTTGCAACACCAAAATGCATCATGTAGACATTTCTGCAGCACAAGGTCCCTCGTAAAAAATGGATAACATAGTCCTTTAGAAACAATGACATGGAGCTGTGTTCCTCACCCTCTCATCTCTAGCTTTTCAATTGCTTTGAGGGGATGAGCGGGATAACAACATGCCAGGTTTCTTTCATTGAGTCAAAGCTCCTTGAAGCACTGCGTCCCCCAGGACCTTAAAAAGCCCCTCCAGCCCCCCCAATCCCCCGTGCCTGCAGCCTCACCTGCAGCAACGTCCAACATGATAAAAGCCCCTCATTAGGGAAGAAACTATTTTACAACTTCAGTCGCTGATGGATTCCTAAAGAGAGGGAGCTCAGCAGCGTTCAACTCTGGAGCTTAAAACGGAACTTGAAGTTGATTACTTACCACTCGCTTTTTCCCTTCTAGTAGTCTTGAAAGCACATTGTCTCAGCAGGACATCAACTTGCTGTTTCAATTGACCAGCAGCCTGGCCTATGGAAGCAAAGTCAAATGTTTTTTGGTAACAAACTTTAAAGTCTTTATATGGTATTATTCGTTTGACGTGGCATAAGGGAAACTGTTTGAATCACAATCTACTCAGAATGATCATTCTATTGCATGTTTGAGTATATCCTTTAAATCTGCTGCATCGAGTTCAAAGCTTAAGAGCAGTAAAATGAGCAGTGGTCGAATTAGAGAGAGCGGGAGGCACAGATTGCATCCAGTGAGAATGTAGGTACAGTATTGCTTCTGAATGTACACTTTCTGCAGCATTAGGTTGCCTTATGTCGGGATATGTTTTTTAATATTCATAAAAAACGGAAATAGGCAACAATTGATCCAATTTGTTCAATTTAATTCATTAAATGTTGTGATAGTTACTTTTACAATGTACTCTGTCCAACAAACAGTCCAAATCTCAAACTCAATTTAAAGAATACATTACAGGTTTTAAAATAAAAATAATAATAATAATAATAATAATAATAAAAATAATAATAATAATAATAATAATAATAATAATGAACCATTTGAGAAGCTGGAAATGTTTTTATATGATAAATGACAAGCAATTAACATAATAGACAACAATTAATGTTCTATCAATTGTGTGCAAGCATTTTTTGTAAGGTAATAAGTGAGTAAATAATAATATTTATTTGAAATAGAGCACATTCTACCGGTGAATTGACAGCTTCAGTCCCGCAGAAAGCCGCACAGAGCTAAGACATACTTCACAAAAAACGTTTTTATTCAACTTTCTTCTGTTTTCTAGAAATGTCTTGTGTTGGGGAGAGAGTACATTTACTTTACCCACACTTCTCGCTCAAGTAAATTACTTTTTTCTAATACCAGTACAGTAAGATATGCTGTAAACAGGAGATGCAATTGATAGTTTTATTCTTGAACAAAATGATTTATAGTAGTAAATATTGCTCAATGTGTTGCCTGAATTGCATGTGCACCATATGGGCTGCATTTGAAAGGCCTCGATGCACTACAGAAAACGTTATGAGGACTAAGAAGTTGGAGTGATACTATCTTTACCGGGCAAAATGAGGTTCTCAGCAGCAAAAGTGACTTGTAATTCCCCCTTAAACCACACATTAGGCCAAATGAAACAAACAAGGTGTTTATTATTCATATGCAGTGATGTCAGTAGATGTATTTTTGTAATGACCTAACTATTTGAAAGGAAGGAAACAAGCCTATTTCTGAACATTTCAAAAATAATCTTTTGAATAGGTTTTTTCAGTTTATTATTTTCTGTGTGGAGAAATGCAGCTTTCCGACATTTTTAAATAGTTCAATATCATTGTGCAGGGTACTAACATAACGGCACCTAGCCTCAGAAGCATCCTTTGATCTGACTACGTGTTTGTCTGTGTGTGACGCAGCATCACATATCCAAGAAAAGCTCCAGTTTAAACTAGCCTAGATTAGTTTGGGCTGAGCTCTAGCAATCTTCAACATTACTTATCCTTACCAACATTACCTACAACTCAGAAATTGAGAAACTAAGGGAGAGACACAAAAGTGTGACATGTGACAGTAAAATAAGGTAGTAAAGAAAATTAAAATAGCTACAACGTCTATCACGCTGTGGCCTTTCTTAGGCCACACGGAGACGAAAATGAAAATGAACCGATGTCGATATCGAAAAAGTCTTCTGGCCACACGGAATCGGCTCAAGAAACGTGTCCGTCCGAACGAGACCGCTCGACTCGCTTGAGGCGCTGTAGTACTTATGCCGGGCCTGTAAGTGGCGCTGTACTTCCGCCACAAAATACACCAAAAGCAGCGAAGAAGACATCTCGAGCATGGTTGCCATGGTTGCCTGGTTGCCCTTCTGGTTATTCTCCGCGGTGGATTTAGCAACACGTAGTTCATGTAGTTCTCCATGTCCACTTGCTGATGGTTGTGGTAGAGGAGCTGTAGATTTTGCACTAACATCTGTAGCATGGTCAGTAGCGTCTGGAGCACAAACGCAACCCTGTGATCCGCCATTGTTGTTGTTGTTGGCGAAACGCATCAGCGCGGGGGTGAGCAGGGGCCTATGCTACGAAGCTGGTTCAACCTAGCCTGGATATGTTTGAGTTAGCCGGTTGGCCTAATCCAAAACATACGCGCTCTCGCTAAGCGGTACTACGACGCTGGTCAACTTATGTGTTGCTTAAAATAATACTTCTGCATACAGTCTGTGACGCTGTGAGTGTTGCACGGCCAGATACGGCTCAGCTGACTCAGATCAGGAGATATGTGATACATTATGAAGTGATATGCCGCAGACTGTACTTAATGTACTCTGATCCGGGTACTTATGTTGTGGCCGATGTTTAAGTAAGCTTTCTTAACGCTAATGTTATAATAGTCAGATTGCTCTGAAGATGGAGGTGATATTCTATTCATGTTCACGTTCACACAGTCGGTGATTTTTGCCGGCCGTCTTTCCTGCGACGGCAGTTTTTCTGTATTTCCTTTCTCCTGTGATATGACTTGATCGCTTTAAACTCCGCACACTGAGCTCTGATTGGTCAGCAGGCGGTGCTTTCACTGAGTTGAGCTCTTAGCCTGCAACCTAACCTGGTTCCGACCAGGTTAGCCGCTCAGCATAAGTTACCATGGAGATCTAGCCGCTAAGAAGAGAACCAGCTTCGTAGGACCGGAAAGCCGGAGTTTCCCCTGAATTTAGCCGCTAAGCGAAAATCCTGCTTCGTAGTATACCCCCCAGGAGAGGTGGGGAGAGGCGGGGCTATGATCGTTTATGATCGTTATGATCGCATTTCTTATGGCTCTATCTGTCACATATATATATAAGTCATTTCTTATGATTACATTTTTCCTCAGGCAACAGCTTCAAAAACCAAACATGCCCTGTTGTCGCAAGAAACAAAGTGCAGAAGGAAACATCCATGGAAACTCAGTGTGCTGCTCTGTGATGCTAGTTCATACTTGGCATCTCATCTCGGGTGCAAGGTCATCAATGTTTGGGCTCAGGCTCTGAGCGGAGGAGACCCTCAGGATGGAGTGAAGGTGTGCGTGTCTGAAAGCTTGGGGATTTTTTGCGAGCAACGCGGCCAACAACCAATTACATGAATCTCCCGCCCCCGACATACAAAGCAATAGCAATGTTAAAACGAAGTAACAGGCGAAAACCTACCAGTTTCACCCACTGTCTCTGCCACCTCCCTCCATGCCTGGTTCCTCCGGTTTGTATCCCGGTAAGTTATTAGCGACTGGTCATAAAGAACTTAAAGAAGGAATTTATTACAGCATGAACACAATGACACACACAGCCTTAATCCTGCTGTTGTTTCCTTGAGCCAGCAGCCACAAGGCTCTCACACACACTACCAGCCTCCAAACAGACAGGGCAACAGACCCTACATACACACACACTAATCAGCCATTCGACACAGGTGGGGGGGGGAGTCAACACAGGGCACCAGGTGCACACAATCAACAGCCACAGACATGGGGGAAGGGAACACTTTTAACATGAAACCAGGATACAGAGACAGACAAACTAGTTACATAGATTACATATATTCCCATGCAATGTTTTAGTGCTATATTACCCGTAACGGAGGCCGAGATCTATGGGCCCAGAGGTCACCTCCGTTACGTTAAGGTTGTTGTGCATGTTAATAGTCTGCAAAGGCTCAAATCCCAAAGTTACCAGAGGGAGATTCTCTCTCAATTATTCTTATGAAACGGAACATCCGGCACATGAGTGACATTACGCTCAAACGCCTCTTTTCATGTGAACGTAGCTTGCTTCGTGGTCCACCCCCTGGTTTGAAAGTAGATCATCTCCGGTGTTGTTCATGTTGTTTCCACATAACTTCAAGCTCATGAACACTTCCATGCTCCAAGAACTTTCCCTACTCCCAATGGGACATCCAAAGAGCTTGGGAATGCACCATTGGTGCTGGGGAAGGTCTGCGCTCAGCGACTGCCATTCTAGTTTAATAATGAAATTGAGATTTGACTAAATGTGGTGTTGAAACAGTCAAAATCCGCTAGAGCAAACAGGGTTATGTTAAAACAAATATGCTCGATGCCTTATCATATATGGACTATGCTCTTGTTTGGTTCATGTTTGCTACATGCATTCCTTGGCTGGGGGGGACGATGACTTTTGGCCTGACACATGTACATGTATCACCATCACTGTACTATTCAGGAACAATTGTAAATCCTTGTTGTTTTAAAAAGTAAACTCAAAACATTAAAAAGTCCTCCAAAGACAGTGTTTTCATCAAACCCATGGTCATCGTGATCATAGCTGATCGCGGAAATTCTCCTTTCAGTTGAACACGTTGACAGATGCCGGCTGGAGATCACAAACCTTCTACTACCTTTGCCTCAAATCAAGGATTCAATGTTTAAAAAATGTGCTAAACTTGAAACTGTTATCGTCGTACACTGGATTATATGCAGTGAGTAAGCTTGGCAAAGCTTAGGCTGCGGCCACACGAGGACGAAAACGGCTAAACGCATAGGATTAACGCAAACGCAATTCGCAAAAAAGCTTCCCTCCACACGCAATATTCACCGGATAGTGTCTGTCCACACGAGACCGCTCCGTTTAGCTCCAACCGCTGGAGAAGCTGCAGTACATATGCCGAGCCTGTACGTGGCGCTGTAACTTCCTCCACAAAATCAGCGAAGAAGCATGGTTGTTTTTCGCCAGTCAACGTGTATTAAAGTTTAAATCTTCCGGACAAAATTACAAAAGTGCCGGTCAAAGGACTTCTTTGTTATTTATTGAGCTTTAAAACAAATGAATAACGAATCTATATAATATAATAATAAAATACACGGAGCCTCTCTTTTTCCTCCCTCTCTTCGGACAGCGCCAGTGTCTGTCTCATGCAGCAGCTGATCCAGTAATGAGTGACCCGGCCGACTGTAAAAATAAACATATTTATAACTAGTTTAGTTTGAGAGGTAATTAAAATAGCTAAGGGCGATGATCTGACTTGAAGTGTGTGTGTTGCTGCAGCGGGAGGAGCTGCAGGTGAGCAGAGCTGCGTGTCTCCGTCCTGTCAGATTAGACTTCACTCGCGTTTAGGTCCACATCGAGAGAAAGATAAATAATCTGAATTCAGGGTGCAGTTTACTTTGACGCGGGGTGAGCAGCAGAGGTGGGGAGAGGCGGGGCTATTGCCTCATCATTATCAGAAAATGATCGTATAGGGCGTACACACGGAGCCGTTGGACCCCCCAGAGAGCTGCGTATGCCTTTCTATCCACCTTGGGACCCGTTATCATTTCCTCAGTCGTTTAGTGCCGTATTCGGTCGTCCTCGTGTGGCCGAACGGTCTATATGACACTAAACAGTAACGCAAACGACCGTTTTCGTCCTCGTGTGGCCGGGGCCTCAGTGAATGGTCAGCTGTTTCTGAACTGTAACTGTAAATTGTATTTGTTGAAGTGTTTACATTTGGTATGTGACCTTTTGTTTGCGTGAAGTAAAGCACTATATAGATTTGTTCTGCATTTTATCGCAGCAAGTTAAATGTCATGGTCACACAGACGAGAAGGGCTTTAATAATATTTGGCATCTATGAGACTTTTATAACAAAGCTGTGTGTGTCCACTCTGGCTCATGTTGTGTATTGTTTGATACTCAGCAGATAACCCAGGTGAATACAGGATTATCACTGCACACATCTTGAATACAAAGTGGTAATGTATAACAATTGCACTCCCTGCTATCTTATTTGTCTAAAGTATCCGAGCACGCTTTCTTTTCAGATCTCTTCAGCCTCGGTGTGCTCCTATCACAAATAGCTTGCAAAAGCCAAAGTTCACAGGGCAATGGCTGACGGCAGCAAAACAGAATTAATATTCATTTCACGGAAGCTGGCTCAGAGTGACTGAGAAAACTATCTGAAGCAATTAACCTTCTGTCCAGGACGTGATGTGTGGGCATCTAACAAGGATGTTCTCTGCTTTTAATTACTCTCCAAAGTTGCACAGCCCAACCAGGATTAAAAGTTGTTTTATGCTAAAGTGAAGCAATGACAGCACAGCAACAAGAACCACGATGCATCAGAGTGGAACTCAATGCCGTGTGCAACCCGGTCTGTGCTGTCTGCCAAGTGCAATAACAAACACGATTCAGATTCACGTGCAGGTCGTTCTGGCAGCACAATAAGGAGGGGAGAGAGTAATGTCGATGCTCGCAGACTGTGTCATGACCCCCGGTAATATGGCAAAAACGAAATCTGCTTTCTTCCAGTGCAGACACTTTTCTGCTTGCTCTTGCCACCGCTTACTTTTTTATCCTGATTTCCTATTTTTATTTTCTGTAAACTTCCAGCAGCGGCTGCTGGACATTAAAGGTCCCATCTTTTGGCAATTTGTACTGATCTTAATTCCATTGCTGAGGTCGACTAGAATAGGTTTACATTGTTCAATGTTCCAAACTCACATTGGTTTCTCAAACAGCATCTCTGTATAGTATCTCCAGTCACTCTCTGTCCTGCACGCCTTGTTGGAGCTCCTGCCCCCCCCCTATGAGCCCACTGTGCCAACACAATCTCACTCCCTGATAGTCCAATAGTGACGCTTGGTCAGGGTCCTATGGCGTGCAGTTGTGACGCGCCGAGGCTCCTTCAGCTTCATAAACGGACGCAAAGAGCTTTCAACTGATTGCAATGTATTCCCATCGGCGGCAGAATTTGACGCTCAGGGAAGCGTGAGCAGTTAAAGGAAATGTGAGGGTTCCCATTGGATAACGGAGGATTTTACACCCGGAAGTAAGTATTCTCCTGACTGTCGATTGATTTTACAGTGATATCTGCACTACTCATCAACTCAAAAACACCAGATTATCCTTGTTGATTAAACCACATTGATTGGTTTAAATTGTGTGCAATGCTTTTGTATTTTTCCCCTTCGATTCGGAGAAACAAATATTTTTTCGGGGGTTTAGGATGGCCGAAGACACTACACTACCCATAATCCTCAGCTATCGTTTAGGACTACACTATGCGCTTTGCTTGTGTCATGCCCCTGTGGGTTCATCTTGAGAGGGTGGGGCTGTGCTGCATCCAGCCCCCTTGATTGCAGTACTCAGGGCACCTGGGTCTGGTTCCCTGCAGTTATTTAAAGCCTCTGCTCCTCTCTGCCCCTTTCACACCACCGCGTTTTCAGCTCCGGCTCGGAGCTGGAGCTGAAAAGTGCCGGTTTTTCCAGTTCACACCGCAGCGGCGCCGCCTCTTAGCTCCGGAATCCGCTTCATTTCCAGCTCCAAAAAATTGTCGGTCTAGAGGCAAGAGCTTCGGAGCTAAGAGGTGACGTCGCTTACGTCTCTCTTACGTCGAGGCGTGCAGGAAACTAAACCCACCTCCCATGGGTCGACTGTCAGCCTGCCTACAAGCAGTAGTGCTTATAAACACACTTTATAAAGTCAGGCAACACTAACCAGGCTTCGTGTGGTTCTGTTTATTTGTACCTTACTTCGACCATCCGTTCACTGTTATCGATCATTGTGGAGAGAGGCAGACGTGTTGTTTTGTATTATTGCAGCTATCGGATGGAATCAATACATGGCCTGCACAGGTTGTCGTGTCCGACTATCACAAGTAGAATCATAATACGCCGGTAAAATGTGCCTGTAGAAAGCGGTTTATGCCACAATAGGATAGCAATAGCAAGTAGTCAGTTTAGCTTTGGTTGCTATGCCAACATCACCCATTTTATACCAGAGAAACTTTCATAACAGCATTGTGATGCCAAACATGTCAATTCAGACTGACACACATTCACTTAGGCCAGGGGTCGGCAACCCGCGGCCCACGGGCCGCATGCGGCCCTTTAAACCCTCTGCTCTGGCTCCCTTGAGTTTAGACAAAAATAAGAAGGAAATAAAATAAAAGTATTTGTAGGACTATTTATATTTTGTTGCATGGTTGAAAATGTTTCGTATGTTGTATTTTGAGGTGATACTGTGAGACATAAATAAAAAACAAAACGGTTTTAATTAGGTCAACTAAAATATGCGTCACATCCTGCTACGGTCCCGCGCGAGCGCCTTTTCTTGGAGGCGAATAACCTGACACCAGGGCTGAAGTGGAATAGTCCATTTAGCTTAGGAACCTTCCTAAAGGAGTGAAATGACCCGGAAGTCCCTCAGTGGCAGCCATGATAAGTGCCGTTCCAATTCTCTCGAATGATGAGAATGAAAGGAAAGGAGGTTTCAAACTTCCTTGATAACCTCCTTTAGCTTAGGAACCACTGGACCTCCCTAACCGACAGGAGAAGGGAAAATGCTGCCCCACAATGCCTTGCAGCCGCAGCATTTGCCGTCACTCAACAGTCCGTTCACGGAAACAACCGATTATGACCGAGAAATGATATCATGAAAGTTACGGTGCTTATTAAGCATTTTAAAACGTAGGTGGTAAGTTGCCAAAGTGCTTTGTTTTGAACGTTCATCAGTATTATAATCAAAAAGAGAAATATGAACGTTAGTTTTCACTGAAATTATCAAATAAAGTCAACATTTCAGTCTTTACTGAGCTGTGTGGAGTTTGTTCAACTTTTAAAAGATGTTTGAATGGTGATATACACAGTGATAGATGTTAAGGACTAACGTTTATAATAAATACATTTGTATTGATTTTAAGATCTTTAGTTCATACAATCATACGTATTGGGATCATTGGTATTAATGTGGACCGGAGGGAGAGGGTGACGAGCATAAGTTTCACTTTCCTTTTTTATTTCAATTCCAACTTTGGTCATGAAGAATCTGTTTCTCTTTGTCCACGTTCATAAAGCAAAGCAGCAGCATCAGAGCACGGAGCAGAGTCTCTCGATGAGTTCACAGTAGTCCCTCGTTCTTATTAAACATCCATGTTGGAGTCCGCTGTATAGAAAACTGTGGTTTCCATGGTTTCCCCACAGCAGCAGACGCACACAATGACGTCCGCTGGCGCATCATAAACACGTCGGATAGTGAAAGTGCATTCGGATTCTCTAAAGTACCGCAGTCTCTTCTCCTAAGTCCTTTTGAATTCTCCTATCCACTATCCCTTAACCCCGTGACCTTTCACTCAGAGGTCAAGGAATAGACGATAGGGTTAGAACTTAGGAGCTGATTTTTAAACTATCCGACTGCAGCCCAGAGTTTAATAAGAACGAGGGACTGCTGTGAACTCATCGAGAGACTCTGCTCCGTGCTCTGATGCTGCTGCTTTGCTTTATGAACGTGGACAACAGAGAAACAGATTCTTCAGGACCAAAGTTGGAATTGAAATAAAAAAGGAAAGTGAAACTGCTCGTCACCCTCTCCCTCCGGTCCACATTAATACCAATGATCCCAATACGTATGATTGTATGAACTAAAGATCTTAAAATCAATACAGATGTATTTATTATAAACGTTAGTCCTTAACATCTATCACTGTGTATATCACCATTCAAACATCTTTTAAAAGTTGAACAAACCCCACACAGCTCAGTAAAGACTGTGAGATGTTGACTTTATTTGATCATTTCAGTAAAAACTAACGTTCATATTTCTCTTTTTGATTATAATACTGATGAACGTTCAAAACAAAGCACTTTGTAACTTACCACCTACGTTTTAAAATGCTTAATAAGCACCGTAACTTTCATGATATAATTTCTCCGTCATAATCGGTTGTTTCCGTGAACGGCCGACTGTTGAGTGACGGCAAATGCTGCTGCTGCAAGGCATTGTGGGGCAGAATTTTCCCTTCTCCTGTCGGTTAGGGAGGTCCAGTGGTTCCTAAGCTAAAGGAGGTTATAAAGGAAGTTTGAAACCTCCTTTCCTTTCATTCTCATCATTCTAGAGAATTCGAACGGCACTTATCATGGCTGCCACTGAGGGACTTCCGGGTCATTTCACTCCTTTAGGAAGGTTCCTAAGCTAAATGGACTATTCGACTTCAGCCCCGGCTCGATGAGCGAGCTATGGACAACTCAAAGAAAAGTACCGGAGGAACACAGGATTTAATTCTGCGTGGACAGAGTTATCTGCTTTCACAGCAAACGATGCTGGTTTACCGGGATGTCTGATATGTAGAGAGAAGTTGTCAACGGTGGTGCAGCCTTTACGAGGGAGAGGAAGACAGCTGACGATCGTCAGTCATCATTCAATGGGGTATGTCATTTATTTCAGAAAACACTTTTTGTTATATTCCATGGAATGCTCTTAACGTCCCGATAGCAATGAATATATTCAATGCTTTGACAATAAATACATACAAAAATTAATCTCTCGAAGCCGTTGCGCTGTAAAAAGCACGACCAATCATCTGAGCCGGCCCGGCTAAAGTAACTGGATGGCCTACCTGCCTGTCAGCCTTCCATCTGGGCACAAACTTATCTCGTGCCCTCATTGGTCATGTGCGCGTTCGTGTGTGTTGGAGGAGGGGCTCTGTAAGAAAGTCTGAAGGAAGAGGTCGTGTATTTTCCGGTTGTGTATTTTCAAATTCTAGCGCACTCGAGCTGGTTTCTCCATTCTTACCTACCCTACCTTTAACTCTTTTTAGGGTGCAGATATATGTTTTATTTATTTCAAAGTGGGCCCATTTAATAATATTTTTTTCCCCTTCAAATGTGCAGAGGACTCCCCAAGTGCTGTGTTTAATTTATTTTAAAGTAGGCCTGTGTATTATTTTTAATTCTCCTTATAAAAGTTCTTTGTTTCTTATTAGAGGTTAACAGTTTTATATCATGTAATAAATAGCCTAATAAATGCAAAAAAACCTGTAGTTTTTGTCTGATATAACAATAAAAAACTATGAATACTTTAGAGCGGCCGCTGCAGTGTGAGCTAACCGGGAGCTAACGGGAGAATACACTCCGTGGAAGAGCAGCCAGCACTGCAGCGGTCGGTAAATGCTGCAGAAACACATTAATAAACAATGAACCACGGCGCTCTGGAGAAAAGTATAAGGTTGGAGAAGTCGTTATTCAATTTATTCTGGCTTCGTGTGATTAAAAGCAACACGATCATCGACCTGACGCAGTTGTTGTTGTTGTTGTTGTTGTGAGCGCCGTAACGCCGTTGGGGAGCAAATCAGCGATGTAAACGGTGACGTCATGACGCAGCAGCGGCAGCACCAGTCGGGCTCTGGGCGGTGTGCACAGAGCGGGAGCGGAAAAGGGAAACCGGAGCTGAACCAGAAAAGCTCCAGCCCGGAGCGAGAAAGGGAACAGCGCTGGTGTGAAAGCCGCATCTGTCTTCCCTCTCTGCTTTCTCATACAGGCACCCGGTTCGGTTGAGTATGTTATTAGTTATTTCAGTTGTTTTACTTCGTGCACCTCAACACCCTCACAAATACATGTTCATGCAATCCTCACCCTGCAGTTACTTTACTGATACCACTGGCGTTCACACCTCATGCTTTACTTGTTTTGCACTTGATTCATTTGGCTAATTTGAACCACTTGCTTTAATAAATATATTTTGTTAAATCGTTGATAGGGGCCCTTTCTCATTTCACTAATTCCCCTCCTCGACTCCCCTCCTCGACTCCTATCCTCGAGACATAAGAGGCTTCTCAATTCTTACATTTCCCCTCCTCGACTCTCCTCCTCGAGACTTAGTCCCGCCCACAGGAGATGCGAGCGGAGGACCGAGGAGAGAGGAGGGGAAGCAGCAGACGTTTAAAGAAATGAGAACTCCTCTCCTCTGAGCAGTATATTAAAGCGACGTCCATTCATTATGACGTGGCAACAGCTGCATCATCTGTCGAGTGTTTTGTCATAGCGCTGTATTTTATAATCTCTGTTAGATCAGCTGAACATTGTTCCCCCACATATTTACTTTGAATTCATTGAGAGTGCGGTATAATGAGACAATACCAGACTACAGATGCGGACACACACACAAATATATTTATATACAATTTAAAGTATGAGAGCACTCTCATAATAACGTAACACGATCATAGACTGGATATATCCCCCCCCCCTCCTCTCTCTGGTCGCTGAAATGGGGAATTGAAATTACGGGCCAAAAGTTGTATTTGCAAGTATTAAAAGTAAGCAGAGGACACCAAACCAACTGAGACCCGTCTGTCCGCTGCATCTACGCACTGTACAACACACACACCTACACACTGTACCACACACACACCTACACACTGTACCACGCACACACCTACACACTGTACCACACACACACACACCTACACACTGTACCACACACACCTACAGCTCCTAAAGCATAATCAGGCTACAGCCGTTGTGTATTTTATTATGTGAAGCACTAAATGGTCTTAGAAAAAATATTGACTCTTTGTTTGTAGTTACACTGACTGAACAAAAATATAAACGCAACACTTTTGTTTTTGCTCCCATTTTTCATGAGATGAACTCTAAGATCTAAAACATTTTCTATATACACAAAATAACCATTTCTCTCAAATATTGTTTACAAATCTGAAAACATCTGTGACAGTGAGCACTTCTCCTTTGCCGAGATAATCCATCCCACCTCACAGGTGTGGCATATCAAGATGCTGATTAGACAGCATGATTATTGCACAGGTGGGTTACGGCCCGTCTACACTACAGGCATCAACCAATCTTGAAGCTGGGCGTGTCTGAGGCTTGGCGATTTCTCGCGCCCAAGGCGACCAACAACCAATCGGGAATCTCCCGCCCGCCCCCGGCATACAAAGCAATAGCAATGTTAAAGCGAAGTAAACTGGATATAAACTCCCCAAACAGGCGAAAACCTACCAGTTTCACCAGAGACGTGCACACACAGACTCTAGGTAGTGCTTGAGCACCTGCCCGTTTTGCCCTCTGGACAGCAATGTGTCCTTTTGAAAGTTCGTTTTTTACAGTTTTTTATTTTATTTGTTTACAGTGTACTGTATGTGGCTCATGGCTCATTGATCAATTCTGGATTAAAAGCTTCTAATATATACAACAATGCCCCAAATGCGCGTTGTAATTTTGTCAGACATCCCCACACGTGCCCCGCGGAACTCCCTGGCTGCAGCCCCTCCCTTCCCTGCTCTCAACGTGAACGCGCAGCGCGCAGAGTCAGTCAGACAGGCCACGGCTGGTGTGTGGTGCAGCAGCACGCAGCAGCACGATTAAAAGTGCCCTAGTGACGACCAAGTAAGTAACCACCAGGTAACAAATACAACGAGTGTATTGTTTAGTCCCCTAAATCAGATGCTAAACTATAACTTCACTTCTTTTCTTGCATCCATCCATTTAGTCTCGTTGTGCACTTTTGAAAATAGCAGATCTACGCTCACAATGCGTCATTATGCTAGGGCTGAAGTGATTAAATGTATGTTTTGTAATAATCTTAATCAAAATCTACAAAGTAACTAACTAAAGTTTTCAAATAATTGTAGTGGAGTAAAAGTAGAATATTTGCATCTGAGATGTAGTGGAGTAGAAGTAAATGTATTGAAAATGGGAAATACTCAAGTAAAGTAAAAATGCCTCAAAGTACAATATAAGTAGTAACCTTATAGGTTTACATTAATGCTGCTGTTAAATGTTTCTCGGAGATGAACCCTTAATTATCATGCACAGCAGAGCAGTACATTGATTTAGCTCATTTGCATTTACCACTTGTAGAATAATGCCAAGAAGAGACAGGATAAGAAAAGAAAAACAAAGAGACAGCAAGCAGCCCGGGGAAGCAGCTCTCTGCTCTCCTGGGTAAAGCAGCCTGAGCCCACCAGCAAGGAAGATGAGGATGCAGATGTGCCTGATGAACTCTTACCCATCATCAATGATGAAGATGAAGAAGAAAGGTCAGAGTCATGTTAAGGGACAAACTGTCTGTGTCTAGAGCCCTTTCATGCTCAGATTTGAACTGTGATAATAATAGTAGTAATAATAATAATAATAAATAATAATATAATTGTATTGAGAGGCCCACAATTTATTTTAACCACACTAAGTGCTTTGGTGATACTACATCAGACATGAAGCTACTTGCCAAATGACAAAAAAACAACAACTAGTGGTAGGGTGTTGAATTGTGGCCATGACAGTTAAAGTCTGGTGAGTCTTAATGTTGTCATGCATTGCATTGCCTTACCCAAATAATTGAAATAAACATCATATTCTATATTGTTTGTATTCTAGGCAGCTACAGCAGGCTCAGGGAAGCAGCCCCCTGCTGTCCTGCAATAGTCCATCTAAGATGAGGGAGACAAATCCATAGAAAGTATCTCTGAGTCAGACACAGATGAAGCAGAAATGTCAGAGTCCAGAGCAGCACCAGGTTCAGAAACAGTGCTCTCTGATGATGACCAAAATGAGGGAGAGATGGAAGGAGTAACCAAAAACCGAAAAGAAACGAACAAAATCCGCCATTATCCGGCAAATTTGCGCGCACAATTTCAGCGTGCGGGCGACCGCCAGACCGCCACGACGACTCAGAAGGTGCCCTTTTTTTTCTCATGAGCACCTGCCCCTATAAATGTCTGTACACGCCACTGAGTTTCACCCACTGTCTCTGCCACCTCCCTCCATGCCTGGTTCCTCCGGTTTGTATCCCAGTAAATAGTTCTGGTCGTAAAGAACCGGGTGATTTGCTACCGTAATTTCTCGTTTGGAATATGAGGAAATGAACTGCGGTCTGGCTCTCCCAGCTTGCACGCGGTTTGATTGGCTAGCGCTTGTACTGGCGGGATTTACATAAACGGGATTGATTGGGCGAAGCGTTGAAAGCATTTTTCGTTGCCTGTAGTGCAGACGGGTCATTAGGCTGGCCACAATAAAAGGCCACTCTGAAACGTGCAGTTTTGCTTTATTGGGGGGTCCGTCTGGGGGGGTCCGAAAACCAGTCAGTATGTGGTGTGAGGGGTAGGGTTAGGGTAATGTTGTGAATCGAGTGGCCTGTGTTCGTCGTCCATAACATACGCCTGCCCATACCATAACCCCACCATGGGCCACTCGATTCACAACAGTGTGTGTGTGTGTGTGTGTGTGTGTGTGTGTGTGTGTGTGTGTGTGTGTGTGTGTGTGTGTGTGTGTGTGTGTGTGTGTGTGTGTGTGTGTGTGTGTGTGTGTGTGTGTGTGTGTGTGTGTGTGTGTGTGTGTGTGTGTGTGTGTGTGTGTGTGTGTGTGTGTGTGTGTGTGTGTGTGTGTGTGTGTGTGTGTAATCAATCGAAGGAATGGTCACAACATTGGAACTACACATGTCACGCAGTCACAGTGTGATGTTCTCACTGCAGGCATAACCTGGGGCCTATGCTACTATGCTGGTTCAACCTAACCTGATATGTTTCGAGTTAGCCGGTTGGCCTAATCCAAAACATACGCGCTCTCGCTAAACTGTCCTACGACGCTGGTTATCAAGTGGATCGCTCAGCCAGCCGTGTCCTATCTAGTTAGGTGCGCGTTCACATGAAAGGGGTGGTATTTGGAGCATTCGACCAATCACAAACATGGAGAAGCGTACTGACAGCGCAGCGTCATACTTCCTGAATGAAAAGTCAACTATAATATTAGACACATGAAGAAGTTAAACTTTAAACATCCATGACTTAAACACTTTATCCAGGATAAAAGCCACAGAGCTGCACCTGCAAGGTGAACACAGCTGGCAAAAGTGTTTGAATGCGTACATTAACAGGTTTATGATATCACTGCGCGTCTAAAACACGATCTGACTTCAATTACATTTGTCTCGAGTGTTTCGTCAACTTATGTGTTGCTTAAAATAATACTTCTGCATACAGTCTGTGACACTGTGAGTGTTGCACAGCCAGATACGGCTCAGCTGACTCAGGCTGCGGCCCCACGAGGACGAAAACGGCTAAACGCATAGGATTAACGCAAACGCAATCGCAAACGGCTTCCGTCCACATGCAATAATTATCCGGATAGTGTCTGCCCACACGAGACCGCTCCGTTTAGTTCCAACCGCTGGAGAAGCTGCAGTACATATGCAGAGCCTGTACGTGGCGCTGTAACTTCCTCCACAAAATCAGCGAAGAAGCATGGTTGTCATGGTTGCCCTTCTGTTTATTCTCCGCGGTGGGGGCCGAGGGAACCGGGCAGAGTTTTTCGCCAGTCAGCGTGTATTAAAGTTTAAATCTTCCGGACAAAATGATAAAAGTGCCGGTCAAAGGTCTTCTTTGTTATTTATTGAGCTTTAAAACAAATGAATAACGACTCTATATAATATAATGATAAAATACACGGAGCCTCTCTTTTTCCTCCCTCTCTTCGGACAGCATCAGTGTCTGTCTCATGCAGCAGCTGGTCCAGTAATGAGTGACCTGGCCGACAGTAAAAATAAACATATTTATAACTAGTTTAGTTTGAGAGGTAATTAAAATAGCTAAGGGTGATGATCTGACTTGAAGTGTGTGTTTTGCTGCAGCGAGAGGAGCTGCAGGTGAGCAGAGCTGCGTGTCTCCGTCCTGTCAAATTAGACTTCACTTGCGAGAGAAAGATAAATAATCTGAATTCAGGGTGCAGTTTACTTTGACGTGGGGGTGAGCAGCAGAGGTGGGGAGAGGCGGAGCTATTGCCTCATCATTATTGCTGTAGATGTTGCACAAACAACTGTAGCATGGTCAATAGCGTCCGGAGCACGATAGCAACTCTGCGATCCGCCATTGTTGTTGTTGTTGGTGGCGAAACACTTCAGCACTGGCGCGGGGTAAGCGGAGGTGAGCAGAAGAGGTGGGGAGAGGCGGGGCTATTGCGCAATCACTATCAGTGATCTGAAAATGTCTGTATAGGGCGCACACACGGAGCTGTTTGACCCCCCAGAGAGTGGCGTATGCATTTCTATCCACCTTGGGACCCGTTGTCGTTTCCTCAGTCGTTTAGTGCCGTATTCTGTTGTCCTCGTGTGGCCGAACGGTCTATATGACACTAAACAGTAACGCAAACGACCGAATTCGTCCTCGTGGGGCCGCAGCTTCAGATCAGGAGATATATGATACATTATGAAGTGATATGCCGCAGACTGTACTTAATGTACTCTGATCCGGGTACTTATGTTGTGGCAGATATTTAAGTAAGCTTTCTTAACGCTAATGTTATAATAGTCAGATTGCTCTGAAGATGGAGGTGATATTCTATTCATGTTCACGTTCACACAGTCGGTGATTTCTGCCGGCCATCTTTCCTGCGACGGCAGCTTTTCTGTATTTCCTTTCTCCTGTGATGTGACTTGATCGCTTTAAACTCCGCACACTGAGCTCTGATTGGTCAGCAGGCGGTGCTTTCACTGAGTTGAGCTCTTAGCCTGCAACCTAACCTGGTCCCGACCAGGTTAGCCGCTAAGCATAAGTTACCATGGAGATCTAGCCGCTAAGAAGAGAACCAGCTTCGTAGGACCGGAAAGCCGGAGTTTCCCCTGAATTTAGCCGCTAAGCGAAAATCCTGCTTCGTAGTATACCCCCCAGATGAAGACATGTCCAAACAGCCCAGCTTGACACACACACACACACACACACACACACACACACACACACACACACACACACACACACACACACACACACACACACACACACACACACACACACACACACACCCACACACACACACACACACACCCACACACACACACACACACACACACACACACACACACACACACACACACACACACACTTCAGGGGACATTACATTGACTTACATGCATTTCCTAGAGACTTATCCTCACCTTAACCATAACCAACACATGCCTAACCCTTACCTTAACCTAAACCAAACCAAGTCTTCACCCTAAAATTAATGATCCCCCTTATGGGGACCTCCAATTGGTCCCCATAAGGGAGGCGAGTCCCCACACGTGACTGTGTAAACGGATGTAGGTCCCCACAAGTATAGTAATGCTAGTCCACACACACACACACACACACACACACACACACACACACACACACACACACACACACACACACACACACACACACACACACACACACACACACACACACACACACACACACACACACACACACACACACACACAATGACCCAAAAATAACACTGTAACATTTTTGTTACACCTTTGAGAGATGCCTATGCCCTGCAATATATATATATAATCCCATCACATGCACGTTAACATAAAGGTTACTTACTCAAGCAGAAGAGTAAACCATGCCAGCGTGTGTGTGGCCTCAGCAGGGATAACACTTAATAGGAAGAAGCTCAAGCCCCTTCTTGAGGGGACACAGTTGGCAGAACAATTAGTATTTTTGAAATATTGAATCAACAACCTACCAAGAAAAACGATGGTCTGCTTCCTTGCTGTCTTGACCTTTGCATTTTCATGCTTTGGTGCTGTTTGGACCCCGTTGGTGCTGCTCTCCCCGGACCCTAGAGTCCTCCGGAGGACGAGGGCCATGGCCCGGCACATGACGGCCACGCAGACCAACACCACCATGTAGACGATGAAGGCTACGAAGATGCTGACCCTGTACATTACCCAGTGCTCCCGCAGGTTGGTACAGAAGGTCACATTCTGGACCGGCAGATCTTGTTTTAAGGGAATGTGTCCCTGCGTTCCCGTGGCAACCAGCAGGGGCAGGGCCACGAGGACAGAAACCAGCCAAGCGAAGGTGATGAGGGCAGAGGTGCGTTTTCCACCCAGGGCTTTGAAGCGGAACGGGTGACAGATAGCCACATAGCGCTCAAAGCTAAGCGTGGCCACGTTGAGGATGGTTGCGTAGCTGCAAGCCTCGAACAGGAAGTTGTAGATCTTACAGGATGCATTCCCTTCTGCGGTGGTGAACGGGAACCAGATGGCGCTGTAGAGCTCCACCGGCATGCCAATGAGGAGCACCAGCAGGTCGGAGCAGGCCAGGCTCACCATGTGGTCCGTGACGTTCTTCTGCAGGTAGCCGTTACGCTTCAGCACTTGCGTCACTCTGATAGTGACTGAATTGCCCACGATGCCAGTCACCAGGATGAGGCTGTAAAAGATTGTGAGAAGGATTTTGACGGGGTAGCTGGGTTCAAGCTCAGTCCAGTCTTTCAAGTCTGCTATCTCACCTTCCTCATCCATGGTCACAGAGCTCAGATTTGTGTCGGTTAGCTTATCAGTTTTGCTGGGCGCAGCCTCTGTGATTACAGCCTGGATCCACAAGAGACCCGCTTTCCAAGATAACAACTTACAATGAAGGCTTGTCTTTGTCCCTGGTTCTTCAAGGACAGTTTTCCATGGAGCGGTAAACTCCAAATCACAGTAGGTTACACACCACTGTAGGAAATATCATCAGCACTCTTCTAAATAGTTGGTCTCTTAACCCCAGAAATCCAGTGAGTG
Organism: Pseudochaenichthys georgianus; assembly: GCF_902827115.2. Taxonomy (NCBI): domain Eukaryota; kingdom Metazoa; phylum Chordata; class Actinopteri; order Perciformes; family Channichthyidae; genus Pseudochaenichthys; species Pseudochaenichthys georgianus. The sequence goes on from NC_047523.1 coordinate 2,324,179, forward strand.
GTTCTGAGCCTGGTTCATCTCCTCCTATCCCTGATGATCTCCTAGGATCCCGCAGAGCACTTTCACGTTCCAGTCCAGAGTCTGGTGGTGTCAGTGTGAGCAAAGTGTTAGCCAACACTGTGCTCACACACACCTCCTCCCACCCAGCAGGGCAGGGCGGTTAAACATTAAACTCTGCAACAGGCAGCGAGTGCTGAGGCCAGGTTTCACTTCTTATCATCAGCTAACGCGCCTCCCCTTCACACCAACACTCGTTTTGCTTCAAGTTGTTGTTGGGACTAGAGATTCCCCTAAATACACATACAAATGTATGCAACTTAGAAACCAAGTAGAACCTTGAGTCGAGCCTGACTTTGACCAAATAAACAAGTTGGTTGATATTAACACTGTAGTTGGATGGAGATCGTGTTAAAGACAAAGATGGAGCAGCGGAGAGACATTCAGAGAAGAGCTGACGGTGAGAGCTGGAGAGAACAGCCCTGTATTAAAGACAGAAAAGTGGACAATTGATTAAACAAAAGTTGAAAAGTTCAACCCGGAACCGGACTGAAAAAATCCAGGCGCGATGCGTAGGTGGAGTAATCACATGTGTTCCAGTGAGTTCATGGGGATGTTTATATTGAGAAATACAGCAGAAACAGAGGAATCAGGTGCTAACATGCGGGTGGCTGATTCAATGATATTCTGAGAGAAGCTGCTTTTCCTGTGTTTCAAAGATAAGACTGCTTCCTTTAAACACTGAGGAGAACACTGGATGCTTTTCAAAGGAATAGTCACAACAAAACACAAGAAAAAAATGGTTAAATCCTCAAAAGGTGCGCGTTACATGTTATCATTCTGGTTTATGAATGACAGTGGGCTTAATTTAAAAATAAAACTTAATTGGGCAACATACTTTGCTGGCATGTGACATGTTTCATGTGTTATAATTTATATCATATATACTTCAAAGATTAAAAGAGTACAGGTCTACTAAAGCCTCAGAGAAAACATATGTTATACTCCAACTGACCTTAAATGTGTCCTTCTTAATGTCTTACATACTGGCAGCTTTTTACTCAACATCAAGGCCTCTAGTCTTTGCCCAATGGGATGATACATCATTGCATTGCATGCACTGTTTGTCGGCATTCAGCAGCACAAGCCCCCACAAGACTTTAGTTTGGCCTCCATCAGCTGAATGAATAACCATAATGCTCCACTTTCCACTGAAGGAAATACAGAAGCTCTCTTTCGAAATGTTTTCAAAGAGCATATTGAAGCAGAACATTGCATGCTTTTGTGACGCGTATGTGATGAAGAGGTGAATGTGTGTGAACAGGGCCCTGCTTCTCTGTCATTGGATACAGCTTCCTGCTCTTTTTCCGCACATTTTTCATATTCAATACATTTCCTTTTTTAGCAGAAAGATAACAATAAATGTGATTTATGAAGTTTTAGATGAATTAAAACCAAAAAAAGGCTAAATGCGTTCACCAATTTTGAGCTGCCATATCGTACATTTCTTTCAGTTTTTCATTGACCAGTCATTTTTGTTGTATAAATGTTTTTGATTTGACCTCCCTGTGAAACCTCATTTAAAGGCTCACAAGGGGAAATGGTAAGGTATAATGTTTACCCGAATACATCCACATAGTGTTAGCAATGTTCACCATCTCATGCCGCACTTTGACTGCAATGCACCGCGCCACTGACCTGTTCGTGACCTTACAGAAACACCTGACCAACATGAGCGTCTGACTGCAGAGGTCCAGCAGAAACAAGCCATTTAACAGAGATTTAAAAAGACTTGTTTATTAGTGCAGTGCAAGTATGAAAACAGACTTCAAGAGTTGAGGTTGATACAAGGGAAGCTACTATTACATTTTATAACATTCATTTGAACTTCAAGGAAAAAGACATTTCTCAGAAAAAAAAGACAAAGAAGAGGAGAAAGAAATATAATCATATCTATGACTCCACAAGCACCGTTGATAAAAGATGAAAATAAAAAAAGAATGTCAAGGCAGACATCTGAACAAACTAATCATCCTAAAAAGCTTTTGTACTTGACTGATTGGCAAAAGCACAGCAGGTTCAATAAAGAACAAGAGAAGTGTGGTCCCGTTAGTTCCTCCCCACAGGCCGCTTCATACGTGCCGTCAGCGCTGAGTGCAACAAACACTCCATTAAAATACACATCTGACCTCCATCAGGATGTGGAATAGCATGGACACTTTGCCTTCAACTGAAGCGTTAACATCCTGGATTCTATGACACACACTGAGGCTGCTTAAGAGACATCACATGAAACCACAGGCAGTAAATACATCTGTTTGTGCTGAAGAAAGAAAAGGATCAAATACAACCTTCCACTCCATGTGATACTATCAGTACAACACTTTGGCTGCAAACATTTCCTCTGGTCCACTTCATTAACAATGACACATACAATATACACAATCTCAGACAGGAATCTGTAGTGGTTATCTGAAATGCAACAAAACTGATACTACCGTGTACAGTATTTACAGCCATTATGAAAAGGAATCTGTTCATACAAGAGACACGTTATTGCAGCAAGGCCTTTGTAGCTTATCGCTAAAGACTCGTCATGACTTCATATTCAAAGACAAGGATTATGTCTCAATCACAGTTTGTCTTCATGATTCATCACTGAAGCAAAGTGCTGGTGTTGCTTCTTTATTCAGCTGTAGTGGGCTTCAATTCTTCTCCATATGAGACTCAGTTTGTCTCAGTGAAAGAGACTCACATTAAATAACGCAGGATTGCACTGGCAGATTTGAAAGGGATAGTTGGAAGTGGGGTTGTATGAGCTGGCTCTCCATAGGCAGTGCATGTCCTCCAGTAGACGCCGTGTGGAGATCAGACCGGAGCACGAGCAGTGTAGCAGTGACAGTGCTATCAGTATGCACAGCTTCTCCCCCATCTTCTGAAGGTGATACATCGCCTGTGGATAGAGCCTTCTACAGCCCCCCTTAAACAATACCAACTTCCCCTTTAAGCTGTTCAATTCCATCAGGGTGGTGTAACTGGAGCTCTAAAGCAGGTTACTCTGAAAGGTGTGGTCTTCACCCGAGTAAGATGACGTCATCACCGTGCTGTTTTTATGACTACCATATGAAGTTGATTACACTGCTGGTATATAAAAAAGCAAGCTTTCTCCGTCAAAGTCAACCGAATCAACGTCTTACAGATTGTCATTTGTGAAAATGTGTCTGCTTCACACACATATTTCACAAAGAAGGAGCAACGCTTCAACAGACAGACAACATCCAGAACAGAACAGGGTTGCTCCTGAAAAATGTTGTGTGAACTCGGAACTCACATTTTTAAGACACAAAGTTACTGTATCTCCGTTAGTGTTATGATCAAGTTTAAAATGTACCGCTTCATTTGGTCACATAACAATATGGTAATCACTGTTCATGTCCAGCACCTTGAGAACCATTAGGTTTCTTTTTACAAAGGAATAACGTGAACATCTTTTAAAGGAAAAGTCTCAAGTCTGACTGGAACATGGAAATATAAAAGAGCTTGTAGAAATGTTTGTGACGTCTCAACACTGTAGAAAATAAATAGATTTAAAGGAGGCACTGGGGTAGTTCAATGTCTCTGAAAGATCCAGATCGTCAGCTCAGAGATCCACATTCACCACCTTTGGAGACAAATAAGAAAACAAGTATGAGAAAACTGAGAAAACTATTCCGGCTAGTGTAATATAGAAGTATAAATACTTTATAAATATTAATCTACAGAGATGTAGGGGTGCACAATTATATGTGGTGCTTTAAAAAAAATGGTCAATCAATTTGGCAAATTGACTTCAGTGTGCAGGCAGCTGGATTAATACAGCAGGACCAACGATCTTTTTATTTCATGTGTTTAATGTGAAAATATGACTAACTCATGGGAGGATTTTACATTCTACAGTTTGGAGGGAATTTAGGCCTACGCCCTACCCCTACACACTACCCCTACGCCCTACCCCTACGCCCTACCCCTACACACTACCCTACACACTACCCCTACACGGCATACACCAAGCCCTACACACCCTACACCAGTGGTCGCCAACCAGTCGATCGCGAGTGTGGTGCGGGTAGATCGCGGACCGTTAAAAAAAAACAGAAACAAAAAAGAAATAAAAATAATAATGTTTGAAAAGTACGTTTTTAGATGTAAACCCCCCGTTAGCAGGTGCCACTTGATTGACGTATATTTGAGACACCTCAATAATATAATACATTAACCGTGCTTTACGTGAACCTCATCATTCATGAGTCATGACTAGAGATGTCCCGATCACGTGATCGGGGATCGGAGCCGATCACGTGATTTTCAAAAGATCGGAATTGGGAGGAAAAAATCGGGGATCGGGAATTAAAAATATTTTTATTATTTTATTTAATGTTACAAAACAAAAATGACCATGTTCACGTCTTAAAGTCATCCTGAGGCCTTAGTTTTGGTTTAAAATTACACAACATCATGTATGTGTTGCATCTTTTGGGCTTGTTTTCAGACGTGGTTGCTTATTTCTCTGAAATCTGGCAACAGAGTGGGCGCAGTGTCTAATAGTAGCAGTAAGCTAACGAGAGGCTACGTTCAGCTGGTGACTCGGGAGTCGGGACAGAGAAAATGTCAGGAGTTTGGAAGTATTATAAAATTGAAAGCGAAGGCAGTGTAACAACCAGATGCAATGTTTGCAAGGCGGAGGTTCCGCGTGGTGGAAAGAACAGAGCTACGTTCAACACGACCAATCTAATACGCTACCTGAGAAACAAACACCAACAACAACACGACGAGTACACAGCGGCCACTCGGGTAACGGCACTGAAACAACCGACACTTTCAGAGACTTTTAAAAAGGAAAGAGAAACTGCCCCAGAACAGTGAAAAGGCCAAAAAAATAACAGCCAAGATAGCTGAATTCATCGCGTTGGATGACCAGCCGTTATCTGTTACCTTTTTTTTCTCTTAATGCATTGCATAAAGATCGGATCGGGAAAAATCGGTATCGGCAGATTGTCAAAATCAAATGATCGGAAGCAAAAAAAGGTGATCGGGACATCCCTAGTCATGACACAAGAGAGGACGGCAGGACTGCAATTTCCCGTGTTCAGTGAATGCAACAGAGGCAAGTCACCAGACCAATCAGAGAGTTGCATGGAAATACACGTGTGCTTGTGTCATTCATGCTCGGCTGTGTGTGTGTGTGTGGCAATAGCACATCTAAATGCGTGTGTGTGGCAATAGCGCATACAGTCTATGATTTAGTGTGATAGAGAGAGAGGGAGAGAGAGGGACCGGTGCTAGCGGGGACCGTGATGTTAGCATCTGGTTAGCTAGCTGCACTAACGGACATAAGGAGCCGTTTGTTCCACAACAAACTGGCGGAGAGTCCTCCCCTCTCAGACTGAGGGGCTCAGGTGAGTGTTAAGAACAGTTTTGTCACAAATTATTCAAAAGATTATTTCCGCGGCACACCTTCATATGATCATTATAGTTATACAAACAATAAGAGAATAAACTAGAGAATGCAATTCCTGAAGAAATTGCTAGTGGGAATGCTTTATGAAAAAAAAAAATGTTGATGCTAAACTGCTATGCTGAAATGTAATGTGTAAGAAGAAAGTGAATCATTTAGATTAAAATGTAATGTGTAAGAAGAAAGTGAAGAATTTAGATTGAAATGATACATGAACACTTGGGGTTTGAATGTGTGATGAGAGAAGAAAATAAATTAAAAAGGCTTGGAAAATCAGCAGAATATTTGAACTGCAAACTTCTGAACTAACTTGATGGCGAATGATCTGTCGCCATGGCAACGGCATTTGATGACACCCCATAATACGCTTAGATGCGTTGATGGCTGCATCGTTATCAAACCTGTGAAGTTTTGGGGCGTTTGGAGTATTTTCACTGAAGTTATGAGAAAACCGTGTTTCATGGCGAGCATTGTGTTGACATGGCAACGACATTTGAAGAATTCTCAAAACTGTCACGTAGCTATCTTCACGGCTGGACTGTTAGCACACATGTGAAGTTTGAGCAATCTTTGAACATTTGCATAGGAGTTATAGTGACATCATGTTTTATGGCGAGGGATGCGTTTCCATGGAAACGGCATATAGTGAGATCTCAGATTTGGCGTAGAGCTGTTGAGGCATGGACTGGTGATATACAAGTGAAGATTGGGGGACGATTGGACCGTGTCGATTGGACTTACAGCCTCATCGTGTTTCATGGCGAGTGGTCTGTCGCCATGGCAACGGCATTTGATGACACCCCATACTACGCTTAGATGCATTGTTGGCTGCATCGTTATCAAACCTGTGAAGTTTTGGGCTGTTTGGAGTATTTTCACTGAAATTATGAGAAAACCGTGTTTCAAGGCGAGCATTGTGTTGCCATGGCAATGGCATTTGAAGAAATCTCAAAACTGTCCCGTAGATGTCTTCACGGCTGGACTGTTGGCACCAGGGTGGGATTTTCACGGCGGCCATGGGCGTCGTAGCCCCTCGGTCTGGCCGTTATGCCCCACAAATAATTATACGTCCTACGGCCACCATGGCCTTTGGGCCCCTCGCACTGTTAAAAGTTGCTTTTAAAAGCGTCAGAACAGGTTTCTGAACTGCATTATGCTGCGTTCACAACAGACACAATGCGAATATTCTGCGCGCTGGAGAGGGGGCGGGGCTTATATCCATGTAAATACTGTAAAAACTACGACCAAATTAACCTATGTTACCGTGATTTAATTGTAATACACGTTTCAAAATGATGCCGAAGTAACTAAATACTGATAACGGTTAGTAAAAACCATGCTTTAATGCTTTGACAAGTGTGCAGACAAGACGGCAAGCAAAACCTTTTAAAATGCGCGTTTTGTGAATGGAGATTGGGTCGATCAGGCTAAACTAACGTTGTAGCTGCTCCGTCCAAACTCACAACAACGTCCTAAAGACAGAATTAAAGCAGCGACTGTATTCGTCATGACACAGACAGTCTGTGGTTTGTACTTGTTTAACTTTTGTCTAGTTTCTGAACAGATATGAGGAGCCACACACACACACACACACACACACACACACACACACACACACACACACACACACACACACACACACACACACACACACACACACACACACACACACACACACACACACACACACACACACACACACACACACACACACACACACACACACACACACACACACACACACACACACACACACACACACACACACACACACACACACACACACACACACACACACACACACACACACACACACACACACACACACACACACACACACACACACACACACACAGTTGGATGTTGGAGCTTCACAGTGCACTGCTGAATGATGTATGTGCAGAGTTTGACCCTTGAAGGCTGTTTCTTCTGCTCTGAAATGGAATATATTTGTTACATATAAATAGAATTTTTGATTTTTGATTTTTAGATTTCATTTCGGATTTGTGAATGGGAGAAGTAGTAGATGGAAAACATACCAAACACTAATTATTCAGTAAGTAAAGTATTTCATTTTATATACGGTAATACTAAGGAGGCATAGGCCTATATGATGATACGATTATTGATATTAAAAAAGTGATTTGTTTTTTGTCATTAGAAAGTGAAGTTATTTATTTGTAAGCTCCAAATCTGAATTTTTTCCTCAATGGCCTTTGTGCCCTGGCATGTGGCCTTTGCGCGCTGAAAAAACGTTTCCATTGTTCTGAATGAGAGATGAACGTCTTACATGTGAACGTTTTGTGGAAGAACCGTAACAGATATCTGTGAAATTTCAAAACGTGAAGCATGTCAAGGAAGTTGAGTATCTGAAGTGTAATTTTTGTGTAGTTTCGGGTTAATAATGTGGCCTTTTTGGCAGTTTAACTAAAGGTGTGCGGCTGCTGCTGTGAGGAAATATCAGCCTGAAATTACAATGGGCTTTAATGGAGGCATGTTGAAAGTTTTTGTCACGTCATGCCCTCAAGAGGCATTTTGTTTAATTATTTTTGCTTAATTATTTGTCATTTTTCAAGCTACGAGATGTTTTCCTACGTTTGTCATGAAAAAGTATGTCTCAGGAATGTAGGGTTTGGGAATTATGGCAGTTTTAAAAAATATATATGAAGGTACATTTCAAGATTTTCTACCCTCTAGCTGTGACATCACGCACTCTAGTTAATGTTAAAATCTGAAGAAAACCTCTAAAACCAGGTCTGAACAATGTTTAATATCTCTAAAAGTAAGAATCAGATTTAAAAGTTGTTTTACGCAAATAATGTCAGCAAGATGTGTAACATTTTAAAGTTGGAATGAGGTTTCTGAGTGAAAGTATGAATGAACAGTTAGCAGTTGAAGTCGCATGAAGATTTGTTGAAGTTGAAGATTTTCTCCATTGACTTCAATGGTTAAAAATGCGATGTATTATGGGATGTATCTCTGGAATTATGAAAGTTATGAATGAGAAAAGTAATAGCCATCGATTCCCGACCGAGCTGAACGTTTTGATGTTTGAACGGAGTTTCTGCGATGTTCAATGCGGGAGAAGAAGAGGGCCAAAATAAGTCGGCGGAATAATAATAATAAACTTTTCGTGCGTAGAATAACAGTTAGTTGCAATGCTGTTAACAGCATTGCAACTAACTGAAAAACAGGTATGAAATACTATATGGCAGTAAAACAAGACTACAGTTTAAAAAGGGGAGTGATTTGTAAAATATCCATAAGGAAAAAGAAAATCTGTTTCCAGTTCTGTTTCATCTGGGTGCTGAGAGAGGTATCCATAGATCTCCTCATGTTGGTCTTAGTGCACCAGATTGATGCTTTTCACTTCAATATTTAAAAATAAATCTTCCCAGGGGAGCATGCCCCCGGACCCCCCTAGAGGAGGTGAGGACCCCCCTAGAGGAGGTGAGGTCCGCCCCCCACTCATACAAAATAGCACTTTACCCCTGCCTATATGCCGTGAGCTGATTATGGAGCCTTCATCGTAACAGTCATTCACTGCCATCTTTTTCACTCAATTCTGCAATAGGTAGATCTCGCCTTTCACCTAGGCCGAGGTCGGTGATTTTGGGCTTAAAAAGGTTGGTGAATCGTGACGTCACCCCATTCAAAGTGAATGGGCAGAAGCGTTGAAACGGCAACGCACGCCGCCGTGTGTAGGGGCAGTTAGTCTGCTGATTCTAGTGGTTTAAAGATGCACTATTTCATATTTGACTTAAATTGAACAAAATAAAGATTTCAGAAATCCCTGGCAGTGTAGAGAAGACTTTGAGACAACATTTAAACGTTTGCAGTGTGTAAATGAAATTCCCCAAAAATGAAATATGAAAAAGCCACATCCTCTACACTCTGAAGACCTCAGTATTACCAAGATCCATTCTAAATGTTAATCATCTGCCAAACATTGGGCAGTCCCTGCTTCTCTGTTGTGGAGATTTGATGTTTTTCTTATTTTCCCATCATTAAAACTGAAATATGGTCAGGTACTGAGCATGTAACCTGAAAATAATAATCAAAAGGTTAATCGATTAATAATCCCGAGTTTCAAACTCACTTTTGTGCAAGTGGACACACATACTATTGCTCCTCCAGTGTTTCCCCTAGGTTTACTGCTTTGGGGGGGTGCTGTCTCAGCGTGGGGGGGGGGGGGGGTGGCATTGGGATATATATTTTTTAAATCCTCTGGAGCAGAGAGGAGCTGTGGATTATTGTTATTGATTAGTGCATCATGTTTCTTAGGGTCAAAAACACTAAACTCACAACTTCAAATGAAAGCGTTTAGTTTATTTAATAAAAGAGCACATGTTCAAGGTGAAAAGTGACAGTAGATATAGATTATTTGCAATTTGGTGCTATATATAAATATATATTAAAAAAAATAATTAAAAAAAATAATTATAATTTTTTTTTTAAACACCTTGAATTTCAGGGGGCGAGCGGGGCTCCGTTGGCGGGGGGAGCGGGGCTCCGTTGGCGGGGGGAGCGGGGCTCCGTTGGCGGGGCGAGCGGGGCTCCGTTGGCGGGGCGAGCGGGGCTCCGTTGGCGGGGCGAGCGGGGCTTCGTTGGCGGGGCGCAGCGCCCCTCCAAGACAATGGTAGGGGAAACACTGGCTCCTCCATTTGACACCTCACACCCAGACAGGCTTAAGTTCGTCCTAAATTGCACTTCCTTCTTTCTCCACTAACGGCTCTTTCAGAACCTCACACTGAGTGCAGAATGTGTGCTGCTGGAAATGACTGTGTGGCTTTGGAGGCCGCTGAGACAAGCTTGACTAAACCTGCGAGTCGTGAACAGACAGCAGACTTTGCAAAGTGGGCGGCCAATCTCAGATGCTAAATATTTACGTGAGGATCATCCTGTCCAGCTTGTCTCCCGTCCCTCTTACTCAGCACAAAGTCCAAACACTGCGGGCGCAGACAGATGTTCAAAGAAAAACAACTGAGAGAAGATGATACAGAAATCCTAGTGTTGGGACGCTAACCTACTCAAATGGTGCCTGAAAATGTGTTTGGCCGTTTGCGTGCATTTGAGAGCAAAGCATTGACATGTTATCACCTTGCAGCGTTTCTGTAGTAATGTGCTGGCAAACTCTTGCCTATTATCAGATTTAGCAGACATGAAGCAACATAAGCCCTTCTTTGGAGTTGTGTTTCTGACGTCTTCTGCAGACAGGTAGTTCACAGCATAGTTATCGTTCCGACTGGGGGGGCTGGACTAGTGACGGGCAAAGCAAGGCAGGGCAGGATACTCTTGCCTGGGACTCACCATCCCACCCAAAGCTGTTCTCTCTAACTCCGCTCAGGGTCAACTGCACTGCTACAGTGTTTTCAACAGGATTCTGAGAGACTGTAGTTGATGGACCACAGTCCCTTTCGGGGGGTCCGGCAGAGGATGCCCCAAGGACATTCTTACCCTCCGGTTGACAGTCTTGGTCGTCTCCCAAAGAGAACAAAGGGTGTAGCACGCCCTGAAGGCCAAGGAAAGGAAAAGTGGGATGCTTCCTCTCGTCTAACCGTGGGGATGCAGCCGCTACACTTTCTACGTTGTGTTCTCCGTCAGTAAATACCGCACTGGTGAATGTCTGGAGCCCCTATGTGTCAATAAAACAGAGGCTGCTAACACGTGTCTAAATAACACTTCTAAATCACGCTAAACATTAGCTGCCTTTAGCTTAGCGGTGTTAATGTGAAGTCATGTGACCGTGTTGTAGTTCCTTTATAGCCCAACCATAGCTTTTGACTTCTGGAGATTGCATTTACGCTTTAATCATAAAGTGGAGTTAATAAGTGGAGATAATCCTGTTGAATTAAACACTCAAGTATCATAAAAGAGTGTTGGACACAGATCTGATTTTTTGCTGTATTCTGAATTCCATGGAAAAATCACATTGCTTTTTGTCGAGGCAGTCCTGGCGATGCTAACTTCCAGGTTGGCCAATACCGAAACATCTGAAAGACTTTGTAACGCTGAGGGCGAAGCAGCGTTGATAAGAACTCTGGATTGGTGATTAGGAACATCATCCGTCATTGTGCATCAGAAACATGCATTCATTCAGCCTTGTGATTTTCAAAAATACAGAGGATGCAGTTACTAAAGATATTGCCACATTTGTTAAGCAAAGGCTTGTTTTACTATACTGTATCGAAGTATTGCTCTTGATTTAATAACGGATTTTTTTGTTCCTCATAACTTTACACAAAAATCAAACCAGGAATAACAACATTGTTTTAAATAGTTTTTTGGGAAGTTTGGAAATGTCCATGTGGGGTAAGAGTTGTCTTGTATGTATGCATCTGAATGATCCTTTACTTGCGTTGGCTGCTGGATCACGAGCAGAAGCTTCCTTCGCTGGGGGAGACGCTGTGTAGAGGAATAAGGCTTTCACACTGCTCGCTGTCTTCTGGCAATCTGTGGGCGGGGGAAGCAGGTGTCAATCATCGTCTTCTTGACGAGCATCATTATTAAAATCATCCCTCACCAAATGGGAACATGCGTTCGAAGAAGAAGAGAGCAGTCTGGGAAGCATGCTCATGTGATTGCACACTCGGCATCTCTATTGTCCTTGTGAGAAGAAAAGCCTGGAAGTGTGTGTCAAAGATAAGGTCAATTCATTTTTAGGGCAAACACCACCATACAATGAAAATAAATCACTTTCTATTTCAAACTTTCAAAGCTTGAACTCTGTCACCCTGACACTTTAAGAGGAAGACAAAAGCGATATGCCTGTTTTCTTTCACTTTGCTGAGTCCAGGACCAACCAAAGGAAGGCCTCTGCAGAGGAGAGCAGGGCAGCAACATCCCTCAGCTCTTTTAAACCACTTTCAAAACTCACTCTTTTAGAATGACTTTAATGTGATTTTAGTTTAGTTTAGTGATCCATTTTTTATTGATTTATTTTGGTTTTATTATTTTCCATCTGTTTTACGCTGTGTTTATATGTTTACTAGGGCTGTCAAGTTAACGCGTTAATAACGCAACATTTTTTAACGCCACTAATTATTTTAACGTGCGATTAACGCATGTGTATTTGTCCTCGGCCCGCCCCGTAGTTTCAGAGCCCAAAGGCTTGACGTTGTTGTTGTTGTTAGTTGGATGGAGGGAGATTCTAGCGAGAGTTATGGATACAAAAAAAGGTGTTTTAAACAGCAAGCCAAGCACACTGCTTGCGGCAGACCACGCTTGAAAGTTTTCCGGGGAGACGCCTGGACAACAACAGCGATAGCTAAATGGGGGGCTACGGCTCAACACTGTGGAGGACGAGGGGCTGCGTTAGATCATTCGGATCGCATCCAACGTGTCGACTGCACATCACAGCGCATTGTTTCAACCCACAAACTTCAGTCTCGTGCTTTGACTGCTATGAAGACAGAGGAGCGGCATTTCGCCGACACCTGTAAACAGGCGTGTCTGTTTGAGCAACTGGCTCAGTGCAGAGAAGTGCACAGGGTTGGGAGAGAGTGTGAGAGAGAGAGAGAGAGAGAGAGGGAGTGAGAGAGAGAGTGTGAGAGAGAGTGAGAGAGAGAGTGTGAGAGAGAGAGAGGCTCCAGGTTGTTGTGTTGAGAATATTCAGGATATATTCAATATCATTGTTCCAATGATAATAAACAAACATTTGCATAAAGCATATTTGTCCACTCGTATGTTGATAAGAGTATTACAAAATATTCCTCTAAGGTACATTTAGAACAGATACAAAATGGGCGTGGCTGGTGGGCAGTGGGCACTAGTTCGCTGACGTTGTCCGTGTCAACAGGAGTGACAGTCTGGCAGCAGATTCCTGTGTAGCTTCAGATCTGAGTCGTCTTATTAGTAAGCCTAATTTATACTTTTGTAGCAACACTATTTTTATATAATGGCAAACAGAGGGTTCAGAGTATTTTCTTTCTTCCTGTGTCATATGTGGCAGCACTGTTCAATGTTTCTTGAAAACATTACCCACTGTAGTGACGTGTGAATAAACTCCAACTCTGTATCAACAACACTGTTGTGTAGCTTCAGTTAAATACTTGTATGTGTGTAGACTAGAAAGAGGAAAGATAAAGGATCTGCAGTATTTTATGGAGTATTAATCGTACAAAGGTCAGTTTTATACAAGTAGAAGTGTGTATTTACCTGGCAGTAGGCTGTCAGTAATGGCTACGCCTCTCTATTTGGACTGGTAGATCTCGGCAGACTGGCAACTTTAAAAGTAGCTCTCGGTTCAAAAAAGGTTGAGCACCCCTGATCTATGGCGTGCCACTACGACTGTTGGTAATAGTGTTAATGCTAGCAGATTCTAGACACTGTCAGAGTGAAGGGTCCTTGTGATCCCTCTGAAGCCGGACAGTGAACTGTACCTCTGAATGCGATGTTTTCTGCAGATGAAGACATACGCTCTCCTCAGCCCCACCAGCACAGGGTCCCAGTTATTGTAGTGGCATAGGAGCGTGGCGATGAAGAAGGAGAGGAAGACAGGGACCGCACCGGCAAAGAACAGCCACGAGAAACGGACCTTTCCACACACACACACACACACACACACACTTACATTTGTGTATTTACATGAATACATTAGAGTAAATAATTATTTGCGATAAAAAGCACCAATTCTGCCCACATTAACAGACTTTACATTTTGCAATCTGCTCTGACACACACTCTTCAAACAAAGACATCTTTAATATCATTTCAAACTCTTGATTGTTAAGAGGGAAACATACCTTCTGCATGCAAATATCTGCCATAATAGAGAGTGGGATGGTGAGGCTCAGTGCCAGGGTGCCGATCAGAGAGGAGGTGAGGAAGCAGCCCCTGTGCAGAGAGAGCAGCAACACACATCCACACTGAGTATCACAGTCGTATTGTTTGGGTATGGAAGCCAATAGAGGACATTATTAAAAAGATAATGTATTATTGAAAACAAAAATGTATTTCCCAAAATATAATTTGAAAAAACAATTAGCATTTACATTTTTAGATACTTGTATTCTATGACATTTTACATTTGGCAGCAAAAGAATGTGGTGACTTTAAAATGTAATTGTAATAGACAGGGGGCGCTGCTTCCATTATTGCTTTTAAATATTCTCCAATACATTTTTATTTAGCATTTTATGTCAAATAACACATCATCTTTTTTATTTTCAAGTTTACAATATTATTTGAATCCCCTATGGCAGGGGTGGGGAACCTCCGGCCCCCGGGGCGTATACGGCCCGCGAGACCATTTGGTGTGGCCCTCGAGGTAATTTATAAACACACGCAAAAAAGAAAAAAATTAAAGAAATCTAGACCGCAAAATAATTAAACAAGTGAGTGCCTGTTTTTCCTGGCCAAGGTCAGGGTCCTTGAACACAACACAAGCCTAACGTGTCATCACGTGGTATATGTCTGACAGGGGTGTAGTTCTGACGGGGAGCATCAGAACGCAGCTCAGCTCCGGCACTTCCAAAAATTGCAGTACCGATAAGGAGCCGTACACATGCTGCAGTTTTTGCGTGGCTGTGTCTTAGTTGTAAGCCCAGTGTCGATCTGTTCATCTGTCATACTGATCATACAGTCAATAACTTTATTGTTATTAGCATCTGGTTAGCTCGCTATGCTAACGAATATAAGAAGCTTTTTCTACAACCAGTGAGGTAAAGGCACATCTTTATATGATCATTATAATTATCAAAAAATAAGAGAATAAAGTAAACAGGTATAAAATACTATATGACAGTAAAAAAAAGTTGTTATTAATAAACAAGAATACAGTTTAAAAGGGGAGTGATTTGTAAAATATCCATAAAGAAAAAGAAAATCTGTTTACAGTTCTGTTTCATGTGGGTGTTGAGAGATGTATCCATAGATCTACTAATGTTGCTCTCAAAGTGCACCAGATTGATGCTTTTAACTTCAACATTTAAAAAAAAATCTTCCCTGACCCCCCTAGAGGAGGTTAGGTCCCCCCGACTTAAATCATGTTCACATGGATAGGAGTCTAAATACATTTGCACACATCTTGTGTCCATATCTTTCTGTTTGGGTGGTCATGCCACAACCATGCACGTGCATGCATGCGTGAGTCATGGCAAGATATCTGGATTAAGAGGTTGCTTTTTCTTTGCACAGCATGAAAGAAAGGTGAAATGAGTGGGCTGTGATTTTAGTATTTTTAAGCAGAGGTTAATAATTTGTACGGCCCTCGGAGGATGTTGAAAACATTGAAATGGCCCTTGAGAGGAAAAAGGTTCCCCACCCCTGCTCTATGGGCTTCCATAGGAACATAATATCTGCGCATTATCACCTAGATGATGTTGCTTTAAGGATAAAAGCTAACATTAGAGTACAGTTGTTTGTGGTCACATTTATTCAATTGTTAGCAACGGCAGTTTTTTTTATCTAGACAGCTTCAAACATTCACCTGTGGGGTGTTTACTGACATATGTTAGGTCAATAGAGATATTAACTAAACGTCAATGTCTCTTTACCTTGTGTTGAGCCTTTTATGTCTCATACTCTGTGAAAAAAGGAAGTAATGTGCTCACCAGAGCCAGAGGAACTCTGAGAGGACGGTTCCAATGAGGCCGTTGATGAGGATGTAGGTCCACACCAGCTGGCTGGGGAGCTCAAAGGCCTCAAAGCCGGTGTAGTGGAGCAGGAGGAAGCCGGGCCACAGCAGCAGCAGGTTGAACAGACCCACAAACCCTGAGACACACAGCAGCAGGTTGAACAGACCCACACACCCTGAGACACACAGCAGCAGGTTCAACTGACCCACACACACAGCAGCAGGTTCAACAGACCCACACACACACAGCAGCAGGTTCAACAGACACACACACACACACACACACACACACAGCAGGTTGAACAGACCCACACACACAGCAGCAGGTTGAACAGACCCACACACACAGCAGCAGGTTCAACACACACACACACACACACACACACACACACACACACACACACACACACACACACAGCAGCAGGTTCAACAGACCCACACACACAGCAGCAGGTTCAACAGACCAACACACACAGCAGCAGGTTCAACAGACCCACACACACAGCAGCAGGTTCAACAGACCCACACACACAGCAGCAGGTTCAACAGACCCACACACACAGCAGCAGGTTCAACAGACCCACACACACAGCAGCAGGTTCAACAGACCCACACACACAGCAGCAGGTTCAACAGACCCACACACACAGCAGCAGGTTCAACAGACCCACACACACAGCAGCAGGTTCAACAGACCCACACACCCTGAGACACACAGACGCCTCTGTCCGCTGTGGGGAGACGCCTTCATGGAATACCAACAGATACACTGAGTATAAACTCACCAAAGAACATGGGGATGTCGAGCTTATCCTCCCGATCCACTCGTCTCTTGATCATGACGATGTAGACCGCGTACAGCACCGCCCCCGCCAGAGACCACAGAGAACCTGCAGAAAAAAAGGTCATCACATTTGGTAAGAAGAAACTATATCAAGTCGCCGCTATTGGGAATAAGACTAACAATTTCATTACACAAACTGATCTGAAATGGGACATATCTCTATGGTTACCTGAGACGCCTTTGTCATCAGGGTTGTCCATGCTGGAGAAACTCACGAGGGTAACACCTCCCATGCTGAACAAAAGATATGGAACATGAACTGACTGATTCAAATAAACAAAGTCGAATACACTTCAAGATATACATTTTAGATTAGATCTACATCATTATGCAGCTAATCTAATGTAAGAGGCAAGTGAGAATAAAAAGTCCCATCTATAGAGCATCAAGCTATGGTACTTGGCTAACACTTACATTTCATTTATTAACCTAAAAGAAAGACTAAAACTAAATATAAGTTCCTTAGGCAAACAATATTCAATATGGATCGGGGTCGCAAAAATAAAGACCAAGATCAGGGGGTTATTAAATGAGATTCTAGGGTTCAAAGTTCATATGTTGTTCATTTCTTGGGACCAGGAATATTCACACAAGATAGAAAACCTAAATAAAAAAGAAAAGCATCAAGACACATTTGGCCCACAAACCATCCACTCATGGAATCCATGCTTAGCTCTGAAACAGCCTCCCAACACGCTTAGCTCTGAAACAACCTCCCAACACGCTTAGCTCTGAAACAGCCTCCCAACACGCTTAGCTCTGAAACAACCTCCCAACACGCTTAGCTCTGAAACAGCCTCCCAACACGCTTAGCTCTGAAACAACCTCCCAACACGCTTAGCTCTGAAACAGCCTCCCAACATGCTTAGCTCTGAAACAGCCTCCCAACATGCTTAGCTCTGAAACACCTGCCAACACGCTTAGCTCTGAAACCAAACCTCCCCAACACGCTTAGCTCTGAAACAGCCTCCCAACACGCTTAGCTCTGAAACAACCTCCCAACACGCTTAGCTCTGAAACAGCCTCCCAACATGCTTAGCTCTGAAACAGCCTCCCAACATGCTTAGCTCTGAAACAACCTCCCAACACGCTTAGCTCTGAAACAGCCTCCCAACACGCTTAGCTCTGAAACAACCTCCCAACACGCTTAGCTCTGAAACAGCCTCCCAACATGCTTAGCTCTGAAACAGCCTCCCAACATGCTTAGCTCTGAAACAGCCTCCCAACATGCTTAGCTCTGAAACAACCTCCCAACATGCTTAGCTCTGAAACAACCTCCCAACATGCTTAGCTCTGAAACAGCCTCCCAACATGCTTAGCTCTGAAACAACCTCCCAACATGCTTAGCTCTGAAACAGCCTCCCAACATGCTTAGCTCTGAAACAGCCTCCCAACATGCTTAGCTCTGAAACAACCTCCCAACATGCTTAGCTGTGAAACAGCCTCCCAACATGCTTAGCTCTGAAACAACCTCCCAACACGCTTAGCTCTGAAACAACCTCCCAACACGCTTAGCTCTGAAACAACCTCCCAACACGCTTAGCTCTGAAACAACCTCCCAACACGCTTGGCTCTGAAACAGCCTCCCAACACGCTTAGCTCTGAAACAAACTCCCAACACGCTTAGCTCTGAAACAAACTCCCAACACGCTTAGCTCTGAAACAACCTCCCAACACGCTTAGCTCTGAAACAGCCTCCCAACACGCTTAGCTCTGAAACAACCTCCCAACACGCTTAGCTCTGAAACAGCCTCCCAACACGCTTAGCTCTGAAACAGCCTCCCAACACGCTTAGCTCTGAAACAACCTCCCAACACGCTTGGCTCTGAAACAGCCTCCCAACACGCTTAGCTCTGAAACAGCCTCCCAACACGCTTAGCTCTGAAACAGCCTCCCAACACGCTTAGCTCTGAAACAACCTCCCAACACGCTTAGCTCTGAAACAGCCTCCCAACACGCTTAGCTCTGAAACAGCCTCCCAACACGCTTAGCTCTGAAACAACCTCCCAACACGCTTGGCTCTGAAACAGCCTCCCAACACGCTTAGCTCTGAAACAGCCTCCCAACACGCTTAGCTCTGAAACAACCTCCCAACACGCTTAGCTCTGAAACAGCCTCCCAACACGCTTAGCTCTGAAACAGCCTCCCAACACGCTTAGCTCTGAAACAACCTCCCAACACGCTTAGCTCTGAAACAACCTCCCAACACGCTTAGCTCTGAAACAACCTCCCAACACGCTTAGCTCTGAAACAACCTCCCAACACGCTTAGCTCTGAAACAACCTCCCAACACGCTTAGCTCTGAAACAACCTCCCAACACGCTTAGCTCTGAAACAACCTCCCAACACGCTTAGCTCTGAAACAACCTCCCAACACGCTTAGCTCTGAAACAACCTCCCAACAGGCTTAGCTCTGAAACAACCTCCCAACATGCTTAGCTCTGAAACAGCCTCCCAACACGCTTAGCTCTGAAACAGCCTCCCAACACGCTTAGCTCTGAAACAACCTCCCAACACGCTTAGCTCTGAAACAACCTCCCAACACGCTTAGCTCTGAAACAACCTCCCAACACGCTTAGCTCTGAAACAACCTCCCAACACGCTTAGCTCTGAAACAACCTCCCAACATGCTTAGCTCTGAAACAACCTCCCAACACGCTTAGCTCTGAAACAACCTCCCAACATGCTTAGCTCTGAAACAACCTCCCAACATGCTTAGCTCTGAAACAACCTCCCAACACGCTTAGCTCTGAAACAACCTCCCAACACGCTTAGCTCTGAAACAACCTCCCAACACGCTTAGCTCTGAAACAACCTCCCAACATGCTTAGCTCTGAAACAACCTCCCAACATGCTTAGCTCTGAAACAACCTCCCAACACGCTTCCTTCTCTGAGCCACCAACAGGCTGACGGAGCCCTTACCTCAAAGCCACGGCCAACAGTTTGGATAAGGTGAACCGGTCGCTGCTGTTGCTGGGAAATATAGCTGCCAGGATGAGCGTGAA
Organism: Pseudochaenichthys georgianus; assembly: GCF_902827115.2. NCBI lineage: Eukaryota > Metazoa > Chordata > Actinopteri > Perciformes > Channichthyidae > Pseudochaenichthys > Pseudochaenichthys georgianus. Next base: position 2,344,096 of record NC_047523.1, read on the forward strand.
CAGGCCTTGAGAGGGAGGAGAGAAAGCCATTTATATCATTTAACTACCTTCTCTTTAGGTAAATGAATACATGACGCCAACAGCACATAGGCATCACACATTTTCCAATTGACTAAAACAAGGTTGAGTTATAATGGTTTCTGCTTCACAGTGCAGATGTTGTGAGGGAAAGAGTCACCTGAGGTGGAGGACAGGATGTTGACAATAGCCACCTGCGTGTCGGACAGAGCTTCCTGGTAGGACAGGTTAGCCAGGAACCACTGGAGACAAACACAAGCAGGGACACCTCAGACACCTCACAGTGCAACACTCACCCTCTCACTTTCAAGTCTGCACACATTCTGAAGGTTCTTTTCTTTAAAGGACACGACCAGCGCTTCCGCCAGGGGGGCGTCTTGCCGTTATGGCTTGAAATAACGAAAAGGAAAAAGGACAAGGACATCCCTCTGTTGGAGGGGCAAAGGAGTCTGGTGGGATTCTTTTCGGAGTATTGAAGATCGTTTCCCCGACATCGGCGGTGCCTGCTACCGGACAACACGGAACGTGCGCGATTTATACGCGATGAGGGTTTTAGTGGAGCACGCGAGTGAGCTGCGAGCGCCGGAGCCTCGCCAAACTGAGGCTCCGTGGTGAACTGGTAACATGAAGAGCTGCTTGGGAGCGAACAGCCGGCGCTTTAAGAGAGCCGAGCCAAATGATCCGGCTCACTGGCGTAAAGAGACGGTGTCTATAAGGGGCGGCTCAAGTCAACCCCCCCCACTACTTTAGGGAGATGATCTGGACAAAGTAGATTTTTTAATTGTTGTGATTAGAACATGCATCTTAAACTATGCAAAATACATCAAATAAGTTATATATGTTTAATAAGTCATTAAACATATATAACTAAGCATAAATATACGAGCAGTGAAAAGGACTGTCTGAAGTTTTAATTTGTTTGCTTCTCTGAGGCACTAGCTTGACGTTCTCAAGCCTAACATCTCCCTCCATGAATCTCGGAGTGCAGTTCAAATGCAGCCGGGCCCTTTGTTGCGTCTCTCTCTGATTCGCTGCCATCGCTCCACTATTGCTGTGTTATGGCATAACATGCTTGATATATTTCTGAGACAGAAGCACTTCTCGATGTGGGCGGTTTGATTGTGGTCACAATATCAAAAATGATAGCAGGAAAAAAACGTAATGTAATTACATGTGTATTGTGCTAATGTCATTTACAAACCTTAGAGTATAATCCCCACATAACGATATAAGTAATCAAAGGCTTGAGTTAATATTCTGCTTTAAGATTTTAGAGACTTTTCTTCAAAGCGCTCAGAGAGTATGAGTCACAAATTAAAAACAGTTCATAAAATGAAAGGCCACATGGTCAACGGCTTCATTGTGTGTGTGTGTGTGTGTGTGTGTGTGTGTGTGTGTGTGTGTGTGTGTGTGTGTGTGTGTGTGTGTGTGTGTGTGTGTGTGTGTGTGTGTGTGTGTGTGTGTGTGTGTGTGTGTGTGTGTGTGTGTGTGTGTGTCATCCATCCTAGCTGTTTGCCTCACCACAAAGCAGAAGAAGAAGCTGATCTTGGCCACATCAGTGATGGTCAGCTTGCCCACTGTGCGCAGCATGGCCTCGTGGTCCTTGGCAGCTGGGTAGGACATGCGGGACAGTTTGGCCTCCAGGGCCTGAGTTGAGGGCAGCTGCCGCACCTCCATCACATTACTGAATCGCACACGCTGCTTCCTGGAAGCTGCTGGGGGGGGGTCAAATGGAGAGGGAAGGGAAAAACTGGCTCTATTTCCGATTGCACATACAGTAACGTAACTTCGGGCCTCCATCGGTATTTACAGCAACACCATCATTGTATTTTATCACACAAAGACTCGGATGAACACACTGCGGTCATGTTAAACACTGGTGCTAAACATGTGAGGTTAAAACAAACACATTAAACACTTTCTCACTGAGTGATGTTGGAGTCTGGAGATGCATGGCCTTTCAGTCACATCCAGACACTCGGGGCACTTAGAACTCTGCATCGCATCAAGTACAAAAGGGCCGACAAAATCCTTTTGTCACAGGTTGTACTTTTATTTGATGTGAAAAATGATATCGGAGGAAAATAAAAGAGAAGAAGAGAGGCCCTCCTCTTGTTAAATGTGTATTTCCTATGTTTGGCTCATAACAATGATTACATATGTTTCCATAGCTCACCACTGCCCTCTGTTGGTGGAATTGTATTAACTAGTACACTTCCTGTGTATCTTGTTTCTACAATTAAGTATGCTTAATTTTGATTTGTATATACAGAGCAGTGTTGGGCAAGTTACTTCCAAAATGTAATATATTACTTATTACTCTCTTTTGAAAGTAATAAGTTACATTACAATATTACTGTCTCTGAAATGTAATGAGTTACACTACTTTTTAGTTACTTTCACCAAAATGACCTCAAAAGAATGGCTAGGTATTTTAAATGCTGAAACGTAGTTTAGTGCAGCTCATTATACATCCAGTGAAGGGCGATGTGGTTTAGCATAACAACTGTGTAGGCCCTTAAGGCTACTAACAACTTGTATTACACGGCTTAGTTGAATACTCCATTCTGATTGTAACTTCTTAACATGTGACACGTTGTTAATCCAGCAGTACAGACCACTGTCAAGGACTCTAATGAAGGTTGCTAAGGAGGATCAAGAAAGAGAAAGCAAAAGAGGTTAAAAGACGGAGCGCTGGACGTCAGATAAATCACCAGAAGAAGGCAGACAGGAAGTGAACACTAACAGGACACGGAATGGGCTCTGTAGTGTGTTTAGCATGTGGCCGTGTGCAGGCCCGGCTCCAGAGCAACATGACTCAGGGTGCCTCTGAGGTTACAGGGCGCAGCAGTAGCAGGTTTACATGAGCAATAGTGGCATTGATGGTCCCCAATGAACAGATGATGGCCTTTGTTATGTTTTGAAACCAAGTGAGAACATTTCAAGTGAGTTAAAAGTGCAATCCTGAAATATCTCATATACTCCAAAGTGGACTGTGGCAAAGAAAAGCACAACAGCTTCAAAGCTACTGATAAAACCAATGAGAACATTTTGTAAATCAGGCACATATGATTTGAACCAGCTCATGGTTTGAAATGGCAAACATTGAAAAGCTAAAGTATTATTAAAACCATGTACTAATCATCACCTTGGTCCCATCATGTACTCTGGGAAGAGAATATTTACTCTGCTTGAAAACTGGATCACATCATCATCATGTGAGGTGACTTTGTGACCTGGAGATCATTTCAGCTGCAACATCAGCTCGTTGATAAGCTTGGGATATGAGATCTGTTTGTAGCCATTCGTGGTGAAGGCATCTGCTATTGTGTGCATTATGTTTGACCCAACATTTCTACAGGCATGGCAGAATATGGCACTATTTTCACATGAATATTCTAGCCCTTGTCTATTTGTATACCACGAGCTGCAAGATGACCGCCTAACCCCACTGTGCAGGCGGGTACTTGTTTAGATCTACCTGGGCAGGCTCTGTTTTGCCGTGGTATCCTGCGGGCCGCAGAGGGGCGGCGTAGTTTCGGGCGACGAAGACTGCTGCTCCGGAGGCGAGGGCGGCGAGTCAGGCGGGAGTCAGCTCGTGTCCACATGGAGGGTACCGTAACGTCCCCATCTGACCCGTTGCTACGGTCTGCAGTAGATGCAGTGTTGCTGGCGTTTAGTGATGGCTGCTTTAACCATGTTCGTATAAATGATTATCCTCAGATGTGTGTCACTGCTGTGGAAGCACTTTGGAGATGATGCACGCGCAGCGGAGCAGGTCACGCGCACCTGACACCATTTGTTGTTTGTATTTTTCGCTCCGTTCTCTTTTTTTAATAGAGGGTGCATAACATTCAACTGCCCCGAAGATCCCGACGCGAAGCCTGAAGGGTAAACACCAGGTTTACTAATCTACCCGCACAATGTGTCTGGTGTCGGAATGTCTCGCTGTGTTAGTACATTGTTAAAACCATTTCATTTCGGGTTAAAATGTGTTGTAACTGCGTTACTGAGCATTATGGGTAATATATTACCCACATTTCATTAGTAATGCGTTACATTACTTCATTACAGCAAAAAGTAATATATTACTGTAACTCTGTTACTTTTGTAACGCGTTACACCCAACACTGGTACAGACCACATCAACTGTGTACTCACAAGATTCACAGTCTCCCATTAAACAATGCGAGGGCTCAGCAGGTACATCCTGGAACTTCACCGGGACATACAGCGGCTCACTCTGAAGAGGGACAGAGGTCAGACATGTGTAGTTGAGCTGCCAACCAGCCTCAAAGTGACATGTTGTACTGGATTTCAGTAATACTGGTCTAAGCAAATAAGTGGTCAAAACTGAACATCCAAGTTAGTTACACCTGTACACTTCAACTGGTTTACTCTCTCACTCGGACTACATACCAAACAGTTGCTCACAGTGGTGTCCGTGTTGCAGGGTGCAAAGTAGGCCTCAGCATCAGCAAACTGCCGAGAGACACAAAGCATCAACTTACAGACCAAAACAACAATCATTCGGAACGTTCAGTCTTCATGAAAGCGTCACCACCTTTCAAAGAGTCATTGAAGAATAGGCACAACACAGAAATACTTTTATTTGCACACAAAAAAAAAAAAACTGCTGCAGCAGCAGCAGCTTCTAGCTGAACTAAGGTGTAATGCAATGAGTGCATTCTTAGGCTGTAAAAAGAACGATACATTGAAAGGCAAGCTAAGACTGGAGAAACAAAAGATCCAAACCCATTATTGCTATGAGCTTCACTGTAACACAACGTTCTGCTGCTGCTGCAGGTGGAGCTCAGTCAAATGAAGTCAATGAAGCTGCTTTGTGACCGTCTGATTCAGGTTGGGAAAGTACTGCCCCCACAGGGTGTAACCACTTACAAACGCAGAGTGCCGGCGTTTCAGAGAGCCGGTGCACTGCTGCCTCCAGGGCCGCCACAGCAGGAAGCCCAGCAGGTACAGGACAAACATGGAGGTCTTGGTGAATGTGCTGAAGAAGGGTTTGTTGTACTCCTGCCGTCTGAAAATGTACTGCGGAAAGAGTCAAGAGAAGCAATCTGTTACACAACGACTAACACGTGGGCAAGCTGGACACTTTCTCCATTAGGCAGTGGCACCTCTGTTTATTTCTGTCAAGGTAAATGCAGTTCTACCTAAGAGTACTGGAGACAACAAATGATATTTAATAATATATATATATATACACTCAATACATTCATAAAATCCAGTCCATAGGTGACGGCTGTAGTTCCTGTTAGGTCTGTCTTTAGTGATTCCATTGGACTTGACAATGATGGTGTGTTTCCTCTTATCTCTCATTTTAATCTACTTTCTATGCTGCTAACCCAGATGTCTTTAATATCAAGTTCAAACAAGCTTTTAAAACCCAAACGGTATACACTGGCATTGGTATCCAGTATGGATGTCAATCGTTTAATGTTGGGTTTTATTCATTTTGTTTTATCTCTATGTTTGACCAATTCTTGAACTTCCTGTATTTATTTTACTTGTGTGATCTTTTTCAAAATAGCTTGCCGTCTTTGCAGTTTCATGTATGTTGTTGTATTTTGTGAAGCACATAGCGATAGAAATTAAATGTGTTATTATGAACTATTCCTTTGTAACGGTGCCACATCCCAAGAAGTCAGCTGGCTTCCATTTAAGAAGTTTGCGTTTGAAACTGTGAAATTGCTTCTTTTTTTATCCAGCAGTACAGAGTAAACAGAGGATCTACAATGTGCCTTTATCTGTATGTTAGTACTTTAATAACTCCTTGTTACTAGAGAGAGGGGCAGGGTTATGTCCAACTGGGGCCTAATCAACAAAGCACAATGATATATTTGAAGTCTACAGCCAACCCAGAAGTTAGTGCTGCAAGGGCTCCATCGCTTCAAAGGATTGAGATTTAAGATTAAACAAACGTTTATGATACTCACATATTTAGTTCAGCAGGGTCATGTCCACCTGCTCCCACCACTTGTACATTTGTTGAAGCATAAATTCAAAAGCCAGAATTCAAAAGCTAACGTGATGCAATAAACAAACTACAGCAGGTCACATGACTTCACGTCACCACCGCTAAGCTAAAGGCGGCTAATGTTCAGCATTATGATGTCTAGTTGTCTGATTTCAACACTTTGTATCAAACATTCTTTTGAATTAACTTAAACGTTTCAGACATTTACCAGTGGGGTAATTACTGACATCATTTATGTCGTAGAACAAAATGTAAACATCTCATGTGCGAGACACCCGCTGAGAAGCCAACTCTGGTTATTGGTAGCTCTATTATGAGACACGTGAATTTAGAGAGCGAAGCCTCCACAGTCACATGCATTCCGGGGGCCAGAGCGGGCGACGTTGAAGCGCATCTTAAACTGCTGGCTACAAATAAACATAAATACAGTAGGATTGTTATTCACGTCGGTGGTAATGTGATGTTCGTTTACGCCAATCAGAATGCACCAAACTTAATGTGGAGTCGGTGTGTAGTTATGCTAAAACAATGTCGGACACCGTAATCTTCTCTGGTCCCCTCCCCGATCTGATCAATGATGACATGTATAGCCGCATGTCATCATTTCAGCGCTGGTTGTCTTGGTGGTGCCCAGCAAACAATGTGGGCTTCGTAAATAATTGGACAGCCTTCTGGGGAGAACCTGGTCTGATTAAGAGAGACGGCATTCATCCTACTTTGGAATGTGCAGATCTCATTTCGGCAAACATTTCAGGGCTTTGTGGACGTAATCCATGACAAACTGGAGTTGAGACCAGGAGGCGGAGTCGCAGTCTTACACGCTTCTCTGCGCTCTCTCCTAGGCAGTCACCCATAGGAATCCCCGAACCCAATAAAATACCCAATATTAGCGGTGTGTGTGTCTGCCCAAGGACAATTTAAGGTAAAACCTAATAGAGGTGTCACACATAATAACCTAATAAAAGTAAATGTAACAACTACTACAGTGCAACAAAACAGGAAGATTAAATGTGGTCTCTTAAACATAAGATCTCTAGCATCTAAAGCAATATTGGTAAATGATTTAATATCAGATTATAATATTGATATATGCTGTCTCACTGAAACTTGGTTGAGACATGAAGAATATGTCAGCATAAATGAGGCCACTCCACCCAGCCATATCAACACTCATATTGCTCGAGGCACGGGCCGAGGAGGTGGAGTTGCAGCAATCTTTGACTCAAGTTTACTTATCAATACTAAACCAAAATTAAATTATACCTCCTTTGAAAGCCTCGTTGTTAGTCTTACGCATCCGACCTGGAAAACTTTGCAGCCAATCTTATTTGTTACAGTGTATCGTGCACCAGGTCCTTATTCAGAATTCTTATCAGAATTCTCTGAGTTGTTATCAACTTTGGTTCTTAAAACAGACAAAGTAATTATCGTAGGTGACTTTAATATTCATGTTGACGATGATAAAAATAGCCTTACTGTTGCATTTAACTCTATATTAGATTCTGTTGGTTTCTGTCAGAGTGTAAATAAACCAACCCACTGCTATAATCACACTCTCGACCTTGTTCTGACTTATGGTATTGAAATTGAGCAACTATTAGTCGAACCGCATAATCCTGCTTTATCCGACCATTTCTTAGTAACTTTTGAAGTACTGTTACGAGACTACAAAGCCTTAGTCAAAAGCTCTTGCAGCAGAAACCTATCTGTTAGTGCTATAGCCACATTTAAGGAAGAGATTCCACCAATACTTAACTCGATAGCATGTCTGCATGTAGGGGAGGAAACTTATACAAAATGTACACCACCCCAAATTGATCATGTTGTTGATAGTGCTACAGATGCGCTGCGAATACAATTAGACTCTGTTGCTCCTTTGAAAAAGAAGAAAATAAAACAACATAGATTAGCTCCATGGCATAATGCCGAAACCCGCAAAATAAAGCAAAAGTCGAGACAACTTGAAAGGATATGGCGTTCCACTAAACTTGAAGAATCTCGTTTAATTTGGCATATTACTCTCAATGAATATAAGAAAGCACTGCGTAAAGCGAGAGCAGCCTACCACTCTTCATTAATAGATGAGAATAAGAATAATGCAAGTTCTTTTCAGCACTGTAGACAGGCTGACAGAGAGCCACAGCTCCATTGAGCCTTCTATTCCCTTAGCACTCAGTAGCAATGATTTTATGTGCTTTTTTAACGATAAAATTGTTACTCTTAGAAACAAAATTAATGATTTCTTGCCTTTGACCAATATAGAGTTATCAACAGCTCCCGGAAACGTAAGTTCTAATATTACACTAGATAGTAAACTAGAATGCTTTTCAGCCATAAACCTTGAACAATTACATTCAATGATTCTCTCTTCTAAACCATCAACGTGCATGTTAGACCCAATTCCAACTAAGCTGTTGAAGGAAGTTTTTCCATTAATTAGCACTTCTTTATTAAATATTATGAATATGTCTTTATTATCAGGCTATGTTCCACAATCATTCAAAGTAGCAGTGATAAAACCGCTTCTTAAAAAGCACAACCTCGATCCAGAGGTTTTAGCCAACGATAGACCTATTTCTAATCTTCCATTCCTCTCGAAAATTCTTGAGAAAGCGGTCGCAAAACAGCTGTGTGATTACTTAAAAAACAATGATTTATTTGAAGATTTTCAGTCTGGCTTTAGAACACATCATAGCACAGAGACAGCTCTGGTTAAAGTCACAAATGACCTTCTAATAGCCTCAGACAAGGGACTTGTCTCTATTCTTGTTTTGCTCGATCTCAGTGCTGCATTTGATACTATGGACCATGATATCCTATTGCAAAGACTAGAGCACTTAGTTGGCATACAGGGAACTGCTTTAGGCTGGTTTACGTCCTATCTATCTGAACGCTCTCAGTTTGTACGTGTTAACGATGAATCTTCCACGCAAACCAAAGTTAGCCATGGAGTGCCACAGGGCTCAGTGCTCGGACCTATTTTGTTCACATTATATATGCTTCCGTTAGGCAATATTATAAGGAATCATTCTGTAAACTTTCATTGTTATGCGGATGATACTCAACTATATTTATCAATCAAGCCTGATGAAATTAATCATCTAAATAAAATTCAAAACTGCCTTAAGGACTTAAAAACGTGGATGACATTAAACTTTTTGATGTTAAACACGACCAAAACTGAAGTTATTGTACTCGGCCCGAAGAATCTACGAAACAAATTATCTAAAGATATACTAACTATGGATGGCATTAATTTGGCCTCCAGTGAGACTGTAAGGACTAAGTGAGACTGGTGTTATATTTGATCAGGATTTATCCTTTAACGCCCAGATAAAATCCACGCATTTGTTACTTCAAGGCTGGATTATTGTAACTCCTTATTATCAGGGTGTACCAAGAAGTCAGTCAAGTCGCTTCAGCTGATTCAAAATGCTGCGGCTCGTGTACTAACCAGAGTTAGGAAAAGGGACTACATTACTCCTGTTCTGGCTGCCTTACACTGGCTCCCTATAGAACACAGGATAGAATTTAAAATTCTTCTTCTCGCCTACAAAGCCCTTAATGGGCAGGCGCCATCTTACCTTAAAGAACTCATTATACCCTACTGTCCTACTAGGGCATTGCGTTCCAATAATGCAGGGTTGTTCCTAGAATCTCTAAAAGTACAATGGGAGCCAGAGCCTTTTCTTATCAAGCTCCACATTTGTGGAATCAGCTTCCAGTTTGTGTTCGGGCGGCAGACACCCTATCCGTTTTTAAGAGTGCGCTTAAGACCTTCCTTTTTGATAGAGCTTATAGTTAGGGCTGATTAGATTCAGCCCCTAGTTTTGCTGATATAGGCTTAGGCTGCAGTCGAATAGTCCAAAGATTAGCTCCTAAGTTCTAACCCTATCGTCTATTCCTTGACCTCTGAGTGAAACGTCACGGGGTTAAGGGATAGTGGACAGGAGAATTCAAAAGGACTTAGGAGAAGAGACTGCGGTACTTTAGAGAATCCGAATGCACTTTCACTATCCGACGTGTTTATAATGCGCCAGCGGAGTAGCGGACGTCATGAATGTGCGTCTGCTGCTGTGGGGGAACTATGGAAACTACAGTTTTCTATACAGCGGACTACAACATGGATGTTTAATAAGAACGAGGGACTACTGTGAACTCATCTAGAGACTCTGCACCGTGCTCTGATGCTGTTGCTTTGCTTTATGAACGTGGACAACAGAGAAACATATTCTTCCAAAGTTGGAATTGAAATAAAAAAGGAAAGTGAAACTTATGCTCGTCACCCTCTCCCTCCGGTCCGCATTAATACCAATGATCCCAATACGTATGATTGTATGAACTAAAGATCTTAAAATCAATACAAATGTATTTATTATAAACGTTAGTCCTTACCATCTATCACTGTGTATATCACCATTCAAACATCTTTTAAAAGTTGAACAAACCCCACACAGCTCAGTAAAGACTGTGAGATGTTGACTTTATTTGATCATTTCAGTGAAAACTAACGTTCATATTTCTCTTTTTGATTATAATACTGATGAACGTTCAAAACAAAGCACTTTGGCAACTTACCACATACGTTTTAAAATGCTTAATAAGCACCGTAACTTTCATGATATCATTTCTCGGTCATAATCGGTTGTTTCCGTGAACGGCCGACTGTTGAGTGACGGCAAATGCTGCGGCTGCATTGTGGGGCAGCATTTTCGCTTCTCCTGCCGGTTAGGGAGGTCCAGTGGTTCCTAAGCTAAAGGAGGTTATAAAGGAAGTTTGAAACCTCCTTTCCTATCATTCTCATCATTCTAGAGAATTCGACCGGCACTTATCATGGCTGCCACTGAGGGACTTCCGGGTCATTTCACTCCTTTAGGAAGGTTCCTAAGCTAAATGGACTATTCGACATCAGCCCTTGTTTGTCGGGGGACATCTTACTTCTTCCTTCTCTCTGTCTGTACCTGTGTACTCTCATGTTCCGATTAACCCAGCTTCCCCAAATGTCTTTCTTTTTGGTGTCTATATATGCCGGGATCCGGAGTCATGGATGATCCTGCGGTCCTGTGTCCTGGATCGCGAGCCCTGGATCTTGAGTCGTGGCTGTGGTCCTGGATCATAAGTCCTGGATGGATATCCTCGTGGATTCATCTTCCTATTATACACACATGCATTTCCAAACATCTGGACTACCTATGTTGCAAATGTATTATCTTTTCAATTTACACACGGCAGTGTTGTAGTCAAGTCACCAATTCACAAGTCCAAGTCACCCTCGAGTCACCACTCTTCGAGTCCGAGTCCAAGTCCGAGTCACCAAAGGAGAGTCGTAGTCGAGTCCGAGTCACCCAAGGAGTGTCCGAGTCGAGTCCGAGTCATCATTACCTGTGTTCGAGTCCGAGTCCAATTCCGAGTCACAAGTCTTCATGTATTAATCTTCGTGGATATATATGTTTTGAAATGTAGCTGCTCCTCTACATTGCTGTTATCCTGTCTATTGAACTGCTGTGAAGCGAGTTTGGCTACAATTCTTGTAATAGGTGCTATACAAATATAAAGCTTATTTCTAATATTATTATTATTATTATATATAAATAAACTATATTTAAAATGAGTTACCTTTTAGAGAAGTGATTATATGTGTATGCCAATATTTTCCTATGGTAAAGTTTTCGTTTTGCACTTTTATTTTGATAGTAATAAGATCGGGACTCTTATTCTGAAGGAACTTTTACGGGTTAAATCAGTTTTGGATAAAGATTTAGCCCCAGAAAGCACATGGCTACTTGGCATGCAAAATGATGTCATTATGCATGTTAAGTAACCATGTGCTTTCGTGTTATCTGCTGAATCTTTATTTATTGATTAGATCACGTTACTCTGATGATAGTGTTCAACACAGCCGTCTGAACTCGATCCTTAGAGTAATGTGTTACGGATCCTTCTCTTCAATATTGTTTCCACATAAAGAGCATTTTGCTCTTTTCCAATGTGGAAGCAGAATGTGTGAAAGCATACAGCATGATGCGGGGTGTGTCTGTAGACATCTCTAGACTGGAATAGCGGGGCCCAGTAGTGAACTCGCCATACAGGATAGAGGACATCAGACTCCAGAGAACATGTGCTCGAGTCCGAGTCCAAGTCGGAGCGTCAATGTACGAGTCGAGTCCGAGTCATCGTGGGGGGGGAATTCACGAGTCCGAGTCCGAGTCCAAGTCATCCTGCGCGAGAATTCACGAGTCCAAGTCCGAGTCGCGTCAATCAGTGTGCGAGTCCGAGTCGAGTCACGAGTCCCGAAAATCGGCACTCAAGTCCGACTCGAGTCCGAGTCCAGGACTCGAGTACTCCATCTCTGACACACGGCATCTATTGCACGTCTGTCCGTCCTGGGAGAGGGATCCCTCCTCTGTTGCTCTCCCTGAGGTTTCTCCCATTTTTCCCTTTAAACTGGGTTTTCTCCGGAAGTTTTTCCTTGTACGATGTGAGGGTCTAAGGACAGAGGGTCTAAGGACAGAGGGTCTAAGGACAGAGGGTGTCGTATTGTCATACTGATATTCTGTACACACTGTGAAGACCACTGAGACAAATGTAACATGTGTGATATTGGGCTATATAAATAAACATTGATTGATTGATTGATTGATTGATATGCTTGCATTACCATAGATCTTTTTTTGTAGGTCTCTAACCCAAAACTCTTTGAGACGACGGAGCCCAGAAGTAAAAGGGGTAAAAGGCTAACTATTTTCAGGGTTTCGGACTCAATACCTAAATACACTCTGATTACAGAGCACAGCTTCACTCCCTCTCTCATTTAAGACATAATCTCGTACTGTAACCAGAATTGCAGCAGCAGGTGTAGAAAACTGAGTGAGTGTAACAAAGTCCTTACTGAGGTGAGCTCGGAGGAGACCACCCAGATGACGTCCACCAGCAGGAGGATCACCACTCCGAGCGCCATCCTCCTCCGCTGGGCTGCAGAGCTTCCCTGAGAGCTCATCCGGTTCATGATGAACACCCACTCCATTGGGACACTGGGGACACCTGCATGGACCGACAAGGACATGTGGAAGTTACAAGATGATCAGAAACAAGTGTTCCATGAATGGGACAATCTGCCAACAGAATTCTAAATTATAACGATAAAGTACAACCTCAATTTGTATCGTACCCTAAATGTAGAACTTGTTGACTGCATTAGTCGACTAATAGGTTAGGGATTTCACTTATACACCCTTTAAAACCAAGAAAATACTGATGCCATATTACGATTTCCAAAATCTAAGACAATTTATATCAGGATATCAATTTGATATTGATATATTGCTCTCATCTAAAATTGGTCCTCAACAAAAATATTAAAGCCAACGTAGGACTATAATATCCTGGCAGAGAATAACTTTCAAATAGCCGTTTTACATTGCAATACACACCTGTTAACCAGAAGAATGCACACACTGAAATGTGCTTGGCAGAGGCCGACTCCAGGGGACTCACTCTTACAAAAGTCTGCCCAAAAAAGAAAGAGCAAACATAAGTAATGTTAACATTTTTAAACTAACAACCTGTCAGAAAACATCAGTGGATATGCTACCACTATAAGGAGTGACTCAAAGGGAATCCAATACGTTTTTAAAATAATAAAGACAATAACGACAGACATACATTAGTTGAGCTAAATGCCAGCTAGCTACAGTCAGTTGTGTGTGGTGGATAGAAAACCATTGACTGTAAAACATAGCTGTACTGTTCGTAGCAACAGATTTTAAGTGTTCAGTGTTCAGTTAAATGTCTAGTTTCCGTAAGGCATAGTTTAGCTTAACTGTGTTTGAATCCTATCAGAGTTCTCATGTCAGGTGAGCCGTTTCTCCAACCCCTGAAGCTAGCGAAACAGCATACAAGCTAGCTGCTCCAGTAGCTGTTATGTTTACAGACCTGGGGTCAGCTAGTAAAGCGAAGGTTGTGTTTAATGTCCAGTTAACTGTAGTTCATTGAGGAGTCGGCTTGGGTGTAGTAATGTGTGGTGTTACCGTTAGCAAATAGCATCGCTGTGCTACGTTTGCTTCTTTATCAATATAGAAAACTAACGTTGACGAGCTACGCGCTAACAAGCTTGATAAGGTGATCAGATGTTTGATATTAAAGTAGACTTTTTACCTGAATACGAGAACAAGTCCTTTAGTCTGTGCCATACTAGTATTTACATATGCTGCTAAAATATCGACACAATCACAGTTTTAACGATCAAAATGTTGACAACACTAAGGTTGTAAACATTAGCACACCCTCTCCTCTTGACTATCAGGTGACATCACTTATGTACTCCTGAGACTTCTGGGAAATGAAGTCTTGCACTGGTTTATATATTGTTATCGCACACTTCAGACTTCTTTTTCAATGTAATCTGTAAAACAAACACGTAAGATGTAAGAGCTAACAATTATATGTATTTGAAATGTATTCTTTCCTAAATTACATCTTTATACGTTTGAGTAAGTGATAATACAGCGTTGTATAGCTTAGTGATATCTCTCAATTGTGTCACTGTTGGTACTGAGTGATCTGTACCTGTCTGTGGAAGCACTAAAACAAACATACAATGGACAAATGTTTCCAAACTTATGGCTAATATATCGCTTACAAATATATACAAATATACCAAGTAATACTTTACTAACTCACCTACTACATTCATTATTTAACGACAAAGGGTGCTTCTAGTCCAAATGGTTTCTGAAACAGCATGCGTCCAGCAGGTGGCGCTGCGTCTGCACGTTCACCCGCCGTAGAAGAAGAGCGACACCGCTTTTTCAATTAAACATGGCGGCTTCCCTAATGGAGCAGAGTTGCTGAACTTATTGAATATGTAAAAGCTGCTACATTATTAAGCCTGTCCCGATAGTCAGGTTAAGCTGCTGGTGCTACGACAGAGTGAAGAGTGTGTATTGGAAAGTAAGTAACACACATATGTCATTATTATGTTATAGAACATCTTGCAGGTTTAGCATCACGGTTAGCATTAGGCTAGCGCGATGGCCTAGAACAAAGTGTTATTCATTGCTAAACGCAGCTTTAGAATATTGTTATGAATGCTTTATATCATGTATTTCAGTATTCAATAGGATACAATATATAACAATGAAGTCAATAAGTATGACCAGTAGGTTTAATATTAGCACGCTAACCTCACATCATTGTGATTGTTCTCTTAATGACCTCCTTATTGACTGAGTTGATGTCAAACAGGTTGCAGTGTCTACTTGGATCTGAAAAGCATGCTGTCTTCATAGTGAGAGAAGCAGAACAGCATCATGGAGTATTCTTCTCGGGAGGGGGAAACTCAACTGAATCCCCAGCAAGTCATCCCCCAGGTGGTCGATATGACCACCAGTGAACGGGTAAGCCGTTTCTTTCCTTGGATCAGATGGGTTTTAGTAATGCAGTCATATTAGCCCTTTGTCGGGCGGAACCGACATATCGATGACATTGGCTCCAGCACACATTCCTACTGCTGATCAAGATTTGACACGTTTATGGATATATCTATTTTCGAGCAGCATGCTGCATACATATTAACTACGCAATGAGAGTTCCATGGTCAATTCAATCAAATAAGATTGTGTGTCCGACACAAAGTGTGTGTCCCTCTGGCAGGAGGACCCAAAGCTCTCTGCACCCGAACAGCTCCTTCCCTCTACTGGCCTCCTCCGGGCTGACTCTACCCCTCAGTCAGCTGGCTCTATAGATTCTGTGCATTACATTCATGCTCACAATGTTACAACATATTGTTCATCCTAATACTGTCTGAATTCTGCACATTGTAACTGCACTTATTTATTTTTATTATATTTGTTAGAGTATACGTTTACTTTATCCATATATTCAATTAAAATATTGCTATATTTAATGTTATTATATTATTATAAGTTGTTATTCTTTAATCATTGTTTTATTTTGTACCATTGTTTTATTTGAATGTACACCAAGATACATTCCTGGTTTGTGTTAACCTGCTTGGCAATATACCTGCTTCTGGCCCTTATCAGTTGAGTCTAAACATCTGGAAAACACACCTGCAACAGCAGTGCGATTCACACGGGGGAGGAAACCCTCATGTGCATAATATGAACTGATAAATGAATCAGATCATCTCTTGTACATCAGGGTTGTTTTGATCCTCACATGCATTTCAACACAACGCAGGCAATGCTTGTTGCGTTTGTTCTAGAAACCTCTTCACCTGCTTACATGTAGCACTGATGTTCTCGTGCACATGCAGAGTGCTGCTGTGGAATAGTGTGGCAAAGGGAACGTAAACACTTACCATCTATCTCGGTAAGCGGTGGATGAGCTGGTGAACCAGGTCGGCTGAGCAGAAGTATAGGAACGCAGTTATTACACTGACATGTGAACAATAAGAGAATTAGTATGCTTCAGGAAAAGTGCATTCATTCAGCGTGTTCTGTTCCAGGTGGTGGATCTCCTGAATCAGGCTGCCCTCATCGCGACAGATGAAAAGCTAAATGTGCTCAAACAGGTGTGTGTTTTTTATTATATATACATTTTCTTTCCTGTTCATATAGATGCAAATGAGTTTCATGTTATTTGTTTGTATGCTAGATGAGTTGCATCTGTGCAAATGACTGAATGTTCCCTAACCCAAGTGTTCCCACCATTACTTGGCTACTTTCAGAGCAATGTACGGCACCCTGTCCTCTCCTTGGGCTGCTGCTGTGAAGCCCATTGAGCAGTACGTGTGTGGAAGACTATTAAATACATCAACTCCTCTTTTCTAGGTTCAGGAGCTCGTCATCAACAAGGATCCCTCTCTTCTGGACAATTTCTTGGATGTAAGTGCACCTGGATGAAGCTTTGGGACCTCGCTGGAATGCAGCCACTTTATTACACGAGCTGGATTCAGTCCAACACATCGTGCAGGAGAGCTGCACCAAACTAACACTTTGTTCATCGTTCTTTCTCCTTGTTCTTCTGTTAGGAGTTGATCGCCTTTCAGACGGACAAGTCTATCGAAGTGAGGAAGTTTGTCATCGGCTTCATCGAGGAAGCATGGTGAGCTTTAAACAGACTCCTGCCGCCTCAGTGCTGTACATTTCATGTTTGGCATATAAGGACGTGAGCAGATGTGTCAGTGTTTTCTTCTGTCTTGTTCAGTAAAAGGGACAACGAGCTCCTTCTTAGGCTGATAGCCAATCTGAACATGTTGCTGAGAGACGACAGCGTGAACGTGGTGAAGAAAGCCATCCTCACACTCACACAACTGTACAAAGTGTCTCTGCAGGTAAGCGCTGCCTCCTTTATGCACATTTAGTCTTTCTCTAGTACTTCTGTTACATATAACCATTTATAATCGAGTATGGTGAGATAAAAACAGAGTGTAAAATGTAATCTAACATTAGAATAAAATACTGCGTATTGTAATGTATCAATAAATACGTAGACTATGTGTTCTATCCGTAAGTGATGTTTCATATGTGTGACTTCCATCTCCTCCTTGTAGTGGTTGGTGCGCTCTAAAGCAGTATCCGAGAGGCAGGAGGCATCCTGGGATATGGTCACACAGATGAAAGGAGATGTTCTAGCCTTGCTGGACTCTGAAAACGACGGCGTGCGCACTCACGCTATCAAGTTCACAGAATCATTAATCATCACTCTGTCGCCCCGGACGACAGACTCTGATGTTCCCAAGAGACAGGAAGGGGACATCAGCCTGGATAAAGTTCCCCGAGATCACTCATACATTCGCTACTGTACGTATGTCCCACATCTCTGGTTGAACGATACAAGTCAAATATGCAATAATGTTGTTTAATATCACTTACAATATTACTTATGTTAATGTCAAACAAAACAGAGAAGCCATCAATACAAAAAGAAAAAGGATTAGTTACATTTAAAGTGCAATTCTCTACCAAAACCGCTTTTAAAATAACTCCAACGAGTGTAATAACACAGTCTTACCCAAGTGAACGTGGTGGTGACAGCGCGATGTATTGTCAGCCCTACTCCAGTCCATTAACCTTGTGATTTCCCTGATGGAATGGGAAGCTGCTCTGTGTGAGGAGGGCAAGGCTGCACTGGAGAAGCTGCTGAAGTTCATGGTCCATCCGGCCATCTCGAGCATCAACCTCACCACAACGCTGGGCTCCCTGGCTTCCATCGCCCGGCAGAGGCCCATGTTCATGTCGGAGGTGGTGCAGGCGTATGAGACGTTACACGGTAAGTGCTTCAGAGCCAATGTTTCTGTATTGTTATTAATGCAAATCTTTCTGCTCATTTGACTGCGCATATTATTATTATGCTAAATGCTTATTCTTATTTTTTCCCCTCCTTACCGAAACCTTTTTAGCAAACTTGCCACCAACTCTGGCCAAGTCTCAGGTCAGCAGTGTGCGAAAGAACCTGAAGCTGCACTTGGTGGCGGTCCTGAAGCACCCCTGCAGCCTGGAGTTCCAGGGTCAGATCAGCACTCTGCTGCTGGACCTGGGAATGGCCCAGAGTGAAATAACACGCTCCACGCCTGCACCCCGCGAGCAGCGCAAACGGCCTCGCCATGACGAATACACAGAGGGGAAAAAGGTCAAGATGGGTGAGTAGTGGCAGCTGATGAGTCACAGACACGAGAGGAATTACACATTTATGGACTGGTGGGCAAAGTAAGGAAATGTATACCGAGTCTTTTTTATGAATCAGTTTCCAATGGGCTTTCTTCAAAGCAATATAATTGGAAACATAAACAAACGTTTTTTAAAGCTTTTCTTTCATTGGAACTCGTACACATGGGAACATATTTAGCTTTACTTGTATGTTGGCCTATTATAGAGAGCAAACTATGGATTTGGTTATCGATTTATTTATTATTTTATACAAACCTATCAAAGAATCCGTCTCTTTTGACACATTAATGTTCTTTTACAAGAACATTCAGTGTTTCCCCAGGGATGCAAAATGGGAGCGCGGAGCCCATGGAATTTTTTTGTGCGTGCGAAGTGCGCCCGCCAATATGTTTCTATTGCCCCTTTCACACCAACGCGTTATCAGGGCCGGCTCGGAGCTAGAGCCTGAAAAGTACTGTTTTTTCCTCTTTACACCGCAGCGGCTCTTAGCTCCGGAATCCGGTTTGTTTCCAGCTCCAAAAAATTGTCGGTCTAGAAGCAAGACTCCGGAGCTAAGAGGTGGCGTCGTGGAGGCGTGCTGGATACTAAACCCACCTCCCCTGAACATGGGTCGACTAAAGAGTCTCATCGTGCCTGCCTACAAGCAGTAGCGCTGAGCAAAGTGACTAGAAGGCAACCACACACTTTATAAAGTCAGGCAACACTAACCAGGCTTCGTGTGATTCTGTTTATTTGTGCCTTACCATCCGTTCACTGTTATCGATCATTGTGGAGAGAGGCAGACGTGTTGTTTTGTATTATTGCAGCTATCGGATGGAATCAATACATGGGCTGCACAGGTTGTCGTGTCCGACTATCACAAGTAGAATCATAATGAAAATACGCCGGCAAAATGTGCCTCAAGAAAACGGCTTATGCTACAATAGGATGGCAACAAGTAGTCAAGTAGTCAGTTTAGCTTCGGTTGCTATGCCAACATCACCCGTTTTATACCAGAGAAACTTTCATAACAGCGTTGTGATACCAAACAGTGTCAATTCAGACTGACACACATTCACTTAGGCTAAGGGGAACTGGGGATATGCATCAGCTGCTTGTGTGAGTCGGACAGTGAATACTTTAGAGCGGCCGCTGCAGTGTGAGCTAACCGGGAGCTAACGGGAGAATACACTCCGTGGAAGAGCAGCCAGCACTGCAGCGGTCGGTAAATGCTGCAGAAACACATTAATAAACAATGAACCACGGCACTCTGGAGAAAAGCATAAGGTTGGAGAAGTCGTTATTCAATTTATTCTGGCTTCGTGTGATTAAAAGCAACACGATCATCGACCCGACGCAGTTGTTGTTGTTGTTGTTGTGAGCGCCGTAACGCCGTTGGGGAGCAAATCAGCGATGTAAACGGTGACGTCACTTTACAAAAATGAAAGACATTAAAGGCATTTAAACACAGTCATTAAAAAGAAAAGATAATAAAAGAAACATTAAAAGAAAAAAATACATTGAATAAAAAGTACATGAATTAAAAAGACGTGCCTTTGTGACGTGCAACAACATTAACCTTTCTGTTGGTCGCTTGTTGGCAGACCCTTCACGCCATGGCAGAGCGAACAGGTACAGGCAGGGCCCTTAGTGACAGCCCTATAGTTTAAATCTACTACCCACAAATAAACATATGTACCTCATTCACACCAACGCAACTCCGGTTCAAGCTCCGTGCTAGAGCTTTTCAGCTTCAGAACCGGTTCTTCGGTTTAGCTCCGGCTCTTTTCACACCGCCCAGAGTCTGACTGGTGCTGCGTCATTGCGTCATCGTTTGCGTCATGACGTAACCGTTTGCGTGTCTGCTTCAAAAAGCCAAACCTGCAGAAACCCCTCACAGCTGACACCGACAACAACAACAACAACAAAGGCCGATTGTGCTCCAGCTTCCTCTGTACCTCTTCGGAAGACCAGATTCCCAGCAGGCAGCTGGTCTCTTCAGTGGACCACTGCTGCTTGTTAAGTTTCTCCATCGTTGTGTACAAACTGGATAAAATGCGGGTTTTTGTTGTTGTTCAGGAGTTGATCCCGGCCCTGCCCCCGCCTCAACGTAAGCGTGACGTATGCGGTGCTTTTGCTCTAGCTGGACAATTTGTTGGTGCTTGAAATGAACCGGATTCCGGAGCTAAGAGCTCCGCTGCGGTGTGAACAGGAAAACCCGGTGCTTTTTAAGCTCCAGCTCCGAACAGGCCCTGAAACACCGTTTGTGTGAATGAGGTAATGGACATGGGCAGTGTTTCCGCCAGACCAGGGCTGAGAGGGCGTCCACCCCGAGAGCGGGGGGGTGGGGTGTTTGAATTTGGACTTGAGCCGTCCCTTATAGATACTGTCTCTTTACGTCAGTGAGCCGGATCATTTGGCTCGGCTCTCTTAAAGCGCCAGCTGTTTTGGCTCCCAACCGGCTCTTCGTGTTGCCAGTTTACCACGGAGCCTCAGTTTCGCCGTTGCGAGGCTCTGGCGCTCGCAGCTCACGCTCCACTAGCACCGCTCATCGCGTCCAAATCGTGCCCGTTCCGTGTTGTCCTGTAGCAGGCACCGCCGATGTCGGGGAAACGATCTTCAATACTCCAAAAAGAATCCCACCAGACTCCGTTGCCCCTCCAACAGAGGGATGTCCTTGTCCTTTTTCCTTTTCGTTATTTCAAGCGATAAAAACTCTCGATCTTCTCTCGAATTATTAATATTTGTGGACGCCTTCGGCTCGAGTTCAGGGCGTCCCGAGCTGAATAAGGGCGTCAAATGACGGCAAGACGACCCCCTGGCGGAAACGCTGGACATGGGTTACTATTTAAAAAATAAAATAAAAAATGTATTGTGGAGTTAAATGCATTTGGTGCATTTTGAGGGGAAAATAAAGAGACTAGATCTATGGAAACACCTATATGAAACAGAACTGTATACATTTCAATAATCATAAAATCATGGCCATAACCAATAACATACCTTTTCCAATATGAAAAAAACACTGAAACTTGTTTATTTATTTTTTGTTCATTTATAGTTGTGATTGTGTCTGTGCTCCTGAATCAGCCTCTCCTGTCTCCCTCCTCTCCCCTCTGCTCCTCTTTGAGGCAGCAGCAAAGACTAGTTTTAGCTCTCAACAAGTTTTCAAAGTTTATCTTACCTTTTTTCACCTCGTTCACTTTTTTAAATTATTATTCATGCATATTTTACTAATCACTCCCCCCTCAAATGGAAATATGTGTTTATGGTGACCACACCGTTTGAGACCCACTGAGAACTTAGACTAAGTTAACTATCTAAACGCTCAGAGTCCTTCACCTCACCTGAGCTGAGGTTATCCCGAGCTTGAATGGCACAGAGAGACCAATCAAGGGCTTTGATTTATGATCTGTATGACAGTGGCCATGTCGGCAGGCCACATCATGTGGACAGCCAGGCGTCGGCCCCACGAGGACGCATACGGTAAAACGCAATCGCAATTGCAAAAAAGGCTTCCGTCCACATGCAATAGACACCGGAAAGTGTCTGTTCACCTATGCTGTTCACATGAGACCGCTCCGTTTAGCTCCAACCGCTGGAAAGGCTGCAGTACATATGCCGAGCCTGTACGTGGTGCTGTAACTTCCTCCACAAAAGCAACGAGTATGCTGCCGCCACAAAATACACCAAAAGCAGCGAAGAAGACCCCGGAGCATGGTTGCCATGGTTGCTCTTCTGTTTATTCTCCGCGGTGGACGGCGTGTTCTCCTGCTGTAAATCTCTCCGGTAGTCCACCAGCAGACGAAAAACACCCACCTCTTCCCAGGGACGAGGGAACCGTGCGGCAGAGTTTCCGTTAAAAAAAAATTCCGCCGGTCAACATGTCCGTTAAAGTTGAAGTCTTCCGTACAAAATTAGAAAAGTGCCGGTCAGAGGTCTTCTTTGTTATTTATTGAGCTTTAAAACAAATGGATAACGACTCTATATGAGAATAAAAAACGGAGCCTCTCTTTTCCTCCCCCTCTTCTGACAGCCCAGCAGCTGATCTCTGAGCAGGAGACGTGGCGAGAGAGGGGGAGGGGGAGGCAGGGCTATTTCATCGTTATCAGAAAATGATCGTATAGAGGCGTACACACGGAGCCGTTTGCCCCCCCCAGAGCGCTCCGTTTGCATCTATCCACCTTGGGACCCGTTATCGTTTGCGGGGTCAGTTTCTATCATTTTGTTACCTTCTCGTATATGAAAGGGCTATACGCAAGAGGATACAACCCGTTTCGTCCTCGTGGGGCCTTAGCTTAAGGCCCCGGCCACACGAGGACGATAACGGTAAAACGCAAACGCAAAACAAGCTTCCGTCCGCACGCAATATTCACCGGATAGTGTCTGTCCACATGAGACCGCTCCGTTTAGTTCCAACCGCTGGAGAAGCTGCAGTACATATGCCGAGCCTGTACGTGGCGCTGTAACTTCCTCCACAAAAGCAGCGAAGAAGAAGGTTGTCATGGTTGCCCTTCTGTTTATTCTCCGCGGTGGGGGCCGAGGGAACCGGGCAGAGTTTTTCGCCAGTCAACGTGTTTTAAAGTTTAAATCTTCCGGACACAATGATAAAAGTGCCGGTCAAAGGTCTTCTTTGTTATTTATTGAGCTTTAAAACAAATGAATAACGACTCTATATAATATAATGATAAAATACACGGAGCCTCTCTTTTTCCTCCCTCTCTTCGGACAGCGTCAGGGTCTGTCTCATGCAGCAGCTGGTCCAGTAATCAGTGACCCGGCCGACAGTAAAAATAAACATATTTATAACTAGTTTAGGTAGTTTGAGAGGTGTCTCCGTCCTGTCAGATTAGACTTCACTCGCGTTTAGGTCCATATCGAGAGAAAGATAAATAATCTGAATTCAGGGTGCAGTTTACTTTGACGCGGGGGTGAGCAGCAGAGGTGGGGAGAGGCGGGGCTATTGCCTCATCATTATCAGAAAATGATCGTATAGGGCATACACACGGAGCCATTTGACCCCCCAGAGCGTTGCGTATGCCGTGCTATCCACCTTGGGACCCGTTATCGTTTCCGCAGTCGTTTAGTGCCGTATTCTGTCGTCCTCGTGTGGCCGAACGGTCTATATAAGGGGTTCCCAACCTTTATTGTGCCAAGGACCGGCAGATACATTACAAAAAAATCGCGGACCGGTTGTCAATTTTAACTGATTTTAATATTCACTCACCACCAGCAGGTAGCAACAGATGCTAATTGTATGTAACAGCCTGAATAAATATTAGAACAATATGCATCCAAAACATATTAACAACGTTTAAAAAAGAACCGGTGTCGTTTTTTGGTTTTTCGGAAAAACGGAAAACCAAAAAAACCGTTATTCGGTTTTTAAACCAAAACGGATAAATCAACGTTTTGGTTTTGTTTGTATGATTTACGGATAATCCAGTGAATGCTGGGAAAACGAGGTGCGCTGGTGCTGCACTTCTCAGAGGCGGAGTATACGTCCCGCTGCCTCCTGATGCTGCAGCCATTTCATGAAGTGAAGGATATACTCACAGCTATTTTGCGGCTTCCAAACCCCAGGTCTAGATGACACAAAACGGAAACGACCGTTATCGTGCTCGTGTGGCCGGGGCCTTAATCGATCGCAGATGGCGTCGTGGTCGCAGACCTGGCAAAGTAAAGTCTGTGTGGGAAACCCTGTTATATATTTACTTTTAATTCATTGAGAGTGCGGTATAATGAGACAATAACAGGCTACAGATGCGGACATATATATTTATATATACAATTTAAAGTATGAGAGCACTCTCATAAAAACGCAACACAATCAGAGACTGGATATATCCCCCCCCCCCTCTCTCTCTGGTCGCTGAAATGGGGAATTGAAATTACGGGCCAAAAATTGTATTTACAAGTATAAAAAGTAAGGACATCAAACCAACTGAGACCCGTCTGTCCGCCGCATCTACGCACTGTACAACACACACCTACACACTGTGCCCCACACACACACACACACACACACACACACACACACACACACACACACACACACACACACACACACACACACACACATACCTACACACACACACCTACACACTGTACCACACACACCTACACACTGTGCCACACACACCTACACACACACCTACACACACACACACACACCTACACACTGTGCCACACACACACACACACACATACACCTACACACACACCTACGCACTGTACAACACACACCTACACACTGTGCCACACACACACCTACACACTGTACAACACGCACCTACACACTGTACAACACACACCTACACACTGTGCCACACACACACCTACACACACACACCTACACACTGTACCACACACACCTACACACTGTGCCACACACACACACACACCTACACACTGTGCAACACACACACCTACACACTGTGCAACACACACACCTACTACTCCTAAAGCATAATCAGGCTACAGCCGTTGTGTATTTTATTGTGAAGCACTAAATGGTTTTAGAAAAATATTGACTCTTTGTTTGTAGATATCTACTAAACTACAGCAAATAAAGAGAGTAGGTCTGTTCTACTGAGTGATATATATTTTACACACTGCTCTGCTTTCTGCACGGACCTCACAGCTGTTCTCTCTGTAAACATCGCATCGCGATGAAAGCAGTTTCTAAAATAATATCCAGGGGACGCATGCAGAGCTGTCAGAGATAAGTCCGGCCGTGGAGGATGCATCAGTGTCTCCTCGGTTAGAGCTCCTCCAGAGAGCCTCCTCGATGCTCGATGCTCGGTCCTCGGTCCTCGAAGTGCATTTAGAGAAATGAGATGTCCTTCAAAATGGCGCGCTGAAATCCATTTCCGCGTCACTACCGGAGGACCGAGGAGTCGAGGAGGGGAAATTAGAGTATTGAGATTAGCCTCTAAAGATTCCCTTTAGTTACTAGCCCCAAATGTTCATTCACCAAAAACGAAACTCAACGGCTCAGTTTCAATTAAAAGCAGCGGCAAAAAGATAAGCATTCAGCCTGGATTTAAAAGTAGCAAGAATTGCAGTGGACCTGCAGGTTTCTGGGAGAATAACGTATTGTTATTTTAAAGGTCCCATGTCATGGCCATTTCCACTGATCATAATTCCATTGTTCAGGTCTACGACTACTAGAATAGATTTATACTGTGCAATTTTCCAAACTCACATTGGTTTCGCATACAGCATCTCTGTAAAGTATGTGTATTCACTCTCTCCACTAAACGGCTCGTTGCAGCTCTTGCCCCCCCCCCTCCCTGTGAGCCCAGTGTGCTCCGATTGGTCGGGACCAGTCGGGACGTTGTGAATCGCGCTGAGCTCCGTGGAGGTGTGATTTCCTTGTTTAGCGATACACAGCCAAACTCACCCTGAGCACACACAAAGTCACAGCCGAAGTAAAAACAATAAGTGTGGCTTGATATCGAGTAAGAAAAAGGTTGATGAACGCTGTGAGAATGGGTCTGCAGAGAGAATTTCACCGCGATCCCAACTGTCTGTTATCAGCCTGCAGCCAGGGAGGAGAGATCAGCTGAGCTGCCTGCACTGTGTGTGTGAGGAAGTCCATGGATTGGTCAATTTGGACCAATCAGCGGGGGCTTAACGTAACGGCTCCGCGGACGTAACGGCTCCACGGATTGGTCCATTTGGTTCCGGGGACCACATGACATCATGATGTACCCGGAAGAATCAAATGGACAGTGACGTATCTCCAACGAGGCGTTTTGGGGAGGTATTTTCTATTTTAGAGTTTTACTCCCTACTTTGAGGGTTTTGACTCTGCAGACCGTTTACATACATAACAACCTTCATAACAACAAGGGGACGGGCAATAACCAGAAAAGCATGACATGGGACCTTTAAAGAGCCTGTGACACGAGTTTCCCCCATCATCCAAACCCATCAATTTGAGTAAATATTGTCCCCTTGAAAATCGTTACTGAACTGATTTTGGATATTTGTACTTTGATAACCATTAATCCTTCAATGTTGACCATTTTCTGGATCTTCTCGGGGATTCTTCAAGTCCCGCCAAATGATGGGTGACGTCATTGCGGGCACAGCGCTCCAGCTGCACCGTCCAGGATCCCAGCATCTGCATGTAAACCTTTATATATATATACAGTCAGATGTAAACGCACGACGGCGCACACAGCAGCAAGCTCAGACAGCGATGACAGGTTAATGTTGAACGTGTCTGAGAGCTCATATGAGGCTGAAGGATCGGTTTATGTTGTATCTGTTAGAAGTTTAGGAATGAGGTGCGTCAATATGGGCGATCATACGGTCATGTAGCCAGTGGTGGACTGGGACTACAAATCATCCCGGGTAAAATACAAATATAATGTATAATGTCTGTGTCTTTGACCTCAGCGCTGCGAGCCACCTGTGCCCTGTACTACGAAGCCAGTTCAACAGACCCTGGATATGTTTGAGTAACAAACAAACTAACAACAACAAACTAACAAACGAGATCTCGCTAAGCGGTCCTACGACGCTGGTTATCAACTCGGTAAATCAAGCCAGGGTTTCTCTCTCCAGCTGAGAGCGCGTTCACGTCTAAGACACGAGTGGATCTGACTTTAATTACATTTGTCTCGAGTGTTTCGTCAACATAATGTGTTAAATAATACTTCTGCATCCAGTCTGTGACACTGTGAGTGTTGCACGGCCAGATGAGGCTGGAGAAGCTGACTCAGATCAGGAAATATATGATATATTATGATATTATCTGATCGATGATCTGACTGATGATGTAATATGAATGATAAGTGCGACACGTCGGCGTCTTCTCTGCATACGGCAGTTTAAACTGTATTTCCTTTATCCTGTAATATGACTTGAGAGATTTAAACTCCGCACACTGAGTCTCTTTTCTATAGACGCCGGAGGCGGGCAGCGTCAGGTAAAAGAAGTTATTTAGCCTTCTCAAACCTGAGCCTCACGCGCCGCCTATGGGGGATGTGCTAGTTACTTATCCGACCGGCCCACTTCGGTACCGGCCCATCGGGATTCGTCCCGATGGCCAGTCCGCCACTGCACCCAGCCCACGTAAACTGTCAACGGGGAGAGCCTCGCTGCGGGGAAACGGTGGACCTAGTGTCCCGATCGGAGTGGGAATAATAATAATAATAATAATCCGTGCATTTTATCCATTAATTTCCCCAACATTGTGGTCAAAAAACCACACGTTTAATCCACGTCAAAAAGCATCGGTTTGTTTTCTCATCAGGAAATGCAGACCGGCTCAAACAAACGATCATTTAATGTATCATATGTTCGCCGAATTGACATGAAAGCACTAATAAATGTAGTTTCATCCACTTGAGTTTACAACCACAAAAATAATCGATTTGTTTTTGTATCACATCCTACGGGAGGAAATTCAGCAGCTCTCACTCCCGATTTGTAATCCTAATGTAATCATCATCTTCACCACGATCATTTATGTTTATGTCGCCGAATTGACATGAAAGCACTGACAAATATGAATATACTGTAGTCAGCTTCATTACAACGTTATTAACGAGCCTAAACTCAGTAAGTTTGGCTCTCTCGCCGCACAGTGAAGCGTTCCCGCATTGACGTCACTTCCGGCTTCCCTCAAAACTTCAAAATGAGTCGAAGGAATTTCCCCGCGATGTTCGAAATTATTGATATTTATCGTAACGGTATCGCACCTTCTTTTTTAAACTGACGGTTGGAGATTACTAGTAGCCCAATATTTCATTGCACAACAGTTGTTGGGATGCTGTCACAGGCTCTTTAAAGTATTACATTTTTTTTTTTTTTTGTTACCCGCTGCTGAATGTATGTAGGGGAAACACTGACATTAATGCGTATAAGTCCTCGACTTCTTCCAGGCGAAAGTCGAGGCCATCCATCAGCAGCTCCTGGCGCCTGGGAGATGGCAGTCTGTCTGACTGGTTGTCTGACTGCCTTTTCTTTTTGTTATGTTTGCTTTGCCCCTGTTCTTCTTTGTAAAGCGACCTTGGGTCTCATGAAAGGCGCTATATAAATCCAAGCTATTATTATTATAACTTCCAGCCTTCTCCTGTCTGCCCGCGCTGCTGCTAGAGAGCCGCTTAATGCCTTTGCTCTGAGCACCATGCATGGCAATTATTCAGCTTTTTCCTGATGGTCTCAATAATTTGCTACATTTCTTGTTACAACTCATTTAGTCCCTGAGTGGGTCTGAAAAGCGATAAAGTCGCCCACTTGGCAACACTGTGTGGGACTGGCATTGACAGTAGTTGGTTGAACATAAATAATACATATTTGACCTGCTCAGGTTATATCTATGCATTATTTACATGTTTCTGTTCATTAGACCTGAGGAATCTGAGCCGGTCTTGAAAGTGCTGGATGCCTGCAGACAATTCTAAACAGCAATATTTCTGTGGTCTGTGTTTTTGTGTTCAGAGCCAGCACTGATTGAAGATGATGAGGACAAAGAGGAGCCGGCCCCTCTGTCGCTCCCTAAACCAGCTGCGGTTCCAGGGGCCCAGTCTGCCATCGACCTGACAGCGGAGTTCCTGCACCCGCTGCTGTCCCCTGAGAACGTAGCCAACCTGGTGAGCAGCCTGTTCTCTTGTTTCTGTGTGTCCCTCCCTTACTGACTGTGTGACTCTTCATCTCATATCTGTCTGGTTGTTTAGGTGCTCATCAGCATGGTGTATCTGCCAGACATCATGCCGGCCTCCTTCCAGGCCACATACACGCCTGTGGAGTCAGCGGGCACCGACGCCCAGATCAAGCATCTGGCCCGGCTGATGGCCACGCAGATGACTGCAGCTGGCATCGGCCCAGGTTAGCAACAGAGACTTTCAGCACGAGGCACGGGGCCTTAAAATGTTGCCGTTCTGGTTTGAGTCTTTTTTCAACTTAAAGGGATAGATTGACATTTTCTAAAATGCTACTCTACTTTCTTGCTTCATCTTAACTTATTCAAATGTTATATATGTAATTTTGTTTTAATGTTCATTTACAAACTCTTCAAAAGTTATTGTCAGCTCTATAAATAAGTTATAAAACCCGTTGTTAGTGTATGAATATGTCTATTTAAATGTCATATAGTATCTGCTGAAATGTTGTATTTGATTGGTGTTTTTTTAATGTATTGATTTTGGTATCAGCCACAAATACCCACCTTTGAAAAATGTATTAAAAATGTGATCTCTTAGGACTGGAGCAGTGCAAAGCCAGAGAAGATGATGCAGGCAAAGACAACGAGGATGAAGCTGGGTCCAAAGACCTGCTCATCAAGCGCAAACTTCCTGCTGTGATGGTGGGACAGGCCATCTCTGTGGTGGGGGGTTACGAAAAGGAAAAGGTTCCCGCAGAGGCCCCCGCCACAGTCAAGAGGCTCCCTGAACCCATCGTTCCTACGGCTCAAACCAAGTGAGTGCTGGCCCACATCGAGGGCAGAAGTATCATCAGCTTCCTCTTTGTGCAGGTCCGTCTTATGACGAGGGAGGGGTTATTAAAGACCGTGGTACCGCTAAGCTCCGACGTTAGCGGTCTTTTTATCGGTACTGGAGACACGTAAAATATATGTCGTATGTATTATTGCTACACAAACATTGTATTGCAGTTTTAATATCGCCAACTCCGTTTCTAATACGCAAAACGACTGCGAAATGCGTCTATGATTATTTGTAGTATTTTCGATCTCTCTCACCCGCCTGCTTGCGAGGGGGCGGGCCAGTTTACACACACACGCAGCTGCTCCATGCAGCCACACACACACACACACACACACACACACACACACACACACACACACACACACGGAGGAGATGGCGGAGAGATCTAAGCGCTCCGGTGGTTAAACTATAGCCGTCTCGATGCTCGTTGCCTAAAGTGCAATAAGAGTTTATCATGTGAGGGCGGTAACACGAGCAATGTGTCAAACATTTATCAAAGGTGCTCCACATCCAGACGGAGGAATGCACCGGACTGTCTTTCTAGCAGCTCTGTAGCTCCATGCACGAGTAACGTCTCCACGTCAGGTGTTCTGCATGCTAGCAGCAACACACGGAGCTAACTCCATTATACAAACATGGGTTAATGATGAGAGGAAACTGAGTCATTTAGTTTGTTAAAGTTTCAGCTATTCTGTCATCACATTATTTAATACCATTTGTTAAAATGTTGTTTCTTTTGATGTGAAATATTATTTCACAGGCGGTGGTGGCGAAGTCGATAGGGACTTGGCTTGGCAACTGGAAGGTCACCAGTTCAAGTCCCGGCAAGACCAAGTGCCACCGAGGTGTCCCTGAGCAAGGCACCGTTCCCCACACTGCTCCCCGGGCGCCGTTCAAAATGGCAGCACACTGCTCCTAACACTAGGATGGGTCAAATGCAGAGAAACCATTTCCCCACGAGGGACTTAATAAAAGTCCATCTTATCTTATCTTATTTATTTAATTTAAATAAAAAGCAATGTTAGTTTTGATCACAATTTGTTTAGTTATTTTACATTCTTTTGTCCTCCAAAAGAACCGATAAGAGTACCGTTAAAAGACCGGACCGATAAGCACTATCGATAAAAGTAGTAGTACCGTTAAAGCCTTAACGATACCCATCCCTACTCATGACCCTGCGTGAATTTGTTCTGTTTCAGAATGACGGGGGCGAGTGGAAGGAAAAAGGTGTTCCGACTGTCGGATGTGGTCCAGCCTTTCTCTGACGCACAGATCGAGAAGCTAACCTCCAGAGCCGTCAAACGCATCCTGCATTCAGAGAAGGCCATCGCGCAAAGCGGCATGTCGCATGTAAGCACCGCCCCGCTTCCTTTCTCCTTCCCTTACGGTGACTGATTTGCACTTGAGGTTTATGAAATGGATTGTGGACGGTTTGAAAGTGAGGTTGTATGAACTACTTCAGTCAGTGTCCAGTAGATGGGCAGAAGAGAACAGAACGAGTACCAGCTATCAGTCAACGGCTTTGGGACGAATTGAAGACGCCTACAAAAGATTCAACATTCAACGGCAAGGAGCATCTTATCTCCCGAGCTCCTCCACAACGCAACATAGTTACATAAGACAACAATAATGCAAGAAGTCTATGCACGTAAATAGAACATGATGTATACAAAAACGGAATGTAAAATTAAATATTGTACAGTAGGATGAAATTAAATAGTGTTTATTACAGTGATGACTATATAGATTAATAAATTCTAAGATGCAAACAGATGAATGCTTTGGGTTATGGAGGCACTTAACAGAGCTCAGGAGTTTAGCAGTCTTACTGCCTGTGGGTGAAGCCGTCTCTGAGTCTGGGGCTTTAGTCCTCATGCTGTGGTACCGCCTGCCGGACGGCAGCACACAGAACCGTTTGTGGCTGGGGTCTTTTGTAATCCTGAGGGCTTTCTTCCTGAGCCGCTGGGAGTAGAGGTCCTCCATGGAGGGAGGGTCTCGGTGATGGACTGCTGTCCACCATGTTCCTGATGCGTAGTAGTTCCTCTCTACCATGAGTAGGGCAGAGTCGGCTTGGTCGGCTCGCATGTTGTGAAAAAAGTAAAAAGTACACACCGACGAAATAAAAGCTTGGAGAGAAGCTCGAGACACGGTGCCATCTTCATCAAGAGATGAAGTGTATGCTATTTTGTTTAAGAATATTTTCACAGCTTTACCTTCCATTATCTCTCCTCTCACTAAAGCTACCAGACTCCATTAACAAACACCTCAAAGAACACAGGGCTTTCTGGTCTACAGCTGCCTCTATCGGTTAGTTGGTTAGTTGGTGTTTTTGTGAGTCTTTGAATAGTTCGTATTCTAACTAACTAACTAACTTCAGTTCCTCGCTGGGTGGGGCTGTCTGATAGAAAGGTGACATCTTTTCGAAGGCTAAAAGGTGCCGTGCCTGTTCACGGCCGTGTGTTCCTTCCCTTCCTGCTGTTACTCGTCTCTGTTTTTCCAGAATGGCGCTGTAATCCACCGCCATGCAATGTCTATAGAGAAGTACCTCATACAACCCCACCACAGAGCCAGTGCCTGTTTTTAAGAGGATAACCACGGTGAATCTGTTTGGCAGGTCAGAGTGAAGCTGCTCTCCAAGCTTGTAACACAGTTTGAAGGGACGATGAAAGAAGACGTGCTGAAGTTTATCCTGGAGGACATCAGGACCAGGAGTGACCTGGCTTTCTCTCTCCTCTACCAAGAGTACAACACTTACCTCAGCCACCTGCCAACCGGGCTGCTGGACAGCTACGACCACTGCCTCTACACCCTGCTGTCCGGCCTGCAGGAGAAACCCGAGCAGAGGGATGGGTGAGACACATCCTCGCATGTTCACAGCATGTTTTTATCAATCAATCAAATGTATTTATTTAGTAGCCTAATATAAACAATTCCACAACTGCCTCACAGTATTTGCAGCACCCTTTGTCCTTAGACCCTTCATCACTCAAGACAAAAACCCCAAACAAAGCACACACAGAAACCTCGGAGGAGGATCCCTCTCCCAGGGCGACAGATCTGCAATAGATGTCGTGTGAACAGAATAAAGAAGATGATAAGATAACAACACAAATGACAGAAATGATAATGTGACCGTAGAAGAAAATTATGTATTCAGGAGGATGTAGACAATCTTCCATGTGCCTCCAGAAAATAATAATGTGTGTGTGGTAGGACCACAGCAGCGGGCTCAGCAGGACTCAGGATCCAGGCGTTACCTTTCAATAAGGGCAACCTGCCAGCTGAGAGAATCACAACCTCGCTGAGTTAGTGACGGCCGTCTATGAGTAGGAGAACAGGCTGAAGGTGGACGTCTGTCAGTCCCTGGCTGAGCCCGAACTATGAGCTCTGTGAATCTGTTAGCCTTCGATGTGCTGCCTGGAGACTGCTTCCACAGGAGTGCTTCCTCGTGCTCTTACTTTCTCACATATTTTGTGAAAATATTGTCTTTTTTAATTTGTTTCCAAAGTCTTTAAAATAGTTTAAAAAAAATAGTACAATTTGTAAAAAAATGAAGTATTGTTCCTGTGTCTTTCACCATTTACACTAAAGCAAATGATTTGTATGTGTAGACCTACCTACAGCCAAGAGTGAAACATGTTTCGATTTTTCAAATATTCTGCCTCTCCCAGACTCTTCACCAAGCTGGTGCTGGAGGCTCCCCTTATAACGGAGTCAGCGCTGGAAGTCATCCGCCGGTACTGTGAGGACGAGGTAAGTGACGCGATGCGGACGCAGCTTCTCGTACAGGGCGAGCCCCCGTACGCCTGCTCAGCTGTGTGTTGTAACCTTTGTTTCAGTCTCGGGTCTACTTGGGCATGACCACTCTGAAGGAGCTGATCGTCAAGCGGCCCTCACGGCAGTTCCAGTATCTGCACGTCCTGCTGGATCTCAGCTCGCATGAAAAAGAGAAGGTGACAACATCACTTCTCTGGATCCTCTGTAGATCACATGTCCACAGTTAGTCTGTCCCTGTGATGATATTAATAAGGACTAATTCCTTGTATTTGTTTTGTAGCTCTTCAAAGTGCTCAAAGCGCTTTACATTATATTATATTACATATTAGACATGTTATACATTGAATACTGTGGACAATACCCACAGGAGCAATTTAGTGATATATTTTTAAAGGCTGTTTTATCTTTAGGTGCGAACCACTGCCCTGGCTTTTCTGAAGCGTATGTATGAGAAGGATCAGCTGAGGGACTACATTGAGAAGTTTGCCCTGAACTACATGCAGCTTCTGGTCCATCCAAACCCTCCATCTCTGCTCTTTGGGGCTGACAAGGACACGGGTGAGGAGAGTGTTCAGTATGATCCCAGTAGGACTGCTCATAGCTGTAACAGACTTCATGTTTTCAAAACCTTTTTAGACCTCGGACTGCAGTTTTGTTAGACTGTCTAGCCGCCTTCACACCGCACTACTTTTCCCACTTTAGTTCCGATATAGTTCCGAAATGTCGCGTTCACACCAAAAAGAGCCGGAACTAAAAATGAGTTAATCAGAACCTTTTTACCCCCTGTTCCGCCCCTGCTAGAGAGCAGGGGCTTTCGTGGGAGAAAAGGTTCCTATGTGTGATTGGCTGGGCGGATTGCAAACCACGCCCCGTAAAACTCCCAAAAGAGTTTTGTGAAGCCGCCATTGTATTATCCTCGCATTAGCATTA
Organism: Pseudochaenichthys georgianus; assembly: GCF_902827115.2. Taxonomy (NCBI): domain Eukaryota; kingdom Metazoa; phylum Chordata; class Actinopteri; order Perciformes; family Channichthyidae; genus Pseudochaenichthys; species Pseudochaenichthys georgianus. The sequence continues at coordinate 2,378,889 of NC_047523.1, forward strand.
TTAGCATTAGCTCAGCGCAGAAACACAGAGAGACTAACTTATGGCAACACAAAATAAAACATGGGAGGGGTGGAGATGAGGAGGTGTCGGCGTTCTGGCGATTTACTCGGAAGGCTTCCGTAGAAGCTGCTGGGAGTCCCAGCAGCTTCTGCTGAAGCCTTCCCCAACTCCGGGGGCTTCCGGCCGGGGACTTGGGGCGGCAGTATACGCCGTGAAGTGGTTTGCGGCCTGCCAGTAAACCCAAAGCAGAAGAAGAAGAAGTGAAGTCAGCGGCTTCATTTGCCTAATCCTCCCCCAGGGACTCTTTCCGGTGTGAACGCGATCTGTACTTAGTTCATGAGAACTAAAGAGTTCTGAGTACAGATGAACCTTTGTGGGAAAAGTACTGCGGTGTGAACGCGCCTTATGTTTGATCAATTATTTCCTACCCAATTAAATATCACTGGTCTTAACTACATAATGCATTTTCTTTAACACTGATGTGTTTGGATGTGGTTCGGTTGTGTGTTTAGGGCAACCTTAGTAATTATTCACAAAGAAGAAATACAAAGCAGCACTTCCCCAATGTCCTGTCCTCTCAGTGTTGTTATGTGTTTGTTGAGACAGAGGTGGCTGCCCCCTGGACTGAAGAGACGGTGAGACAGTGTCTCTTCCTCTACCTGTCCCTGCTGCCTCTCAACCACCGGCTCGTCCACGAGCTGGCGTCCGTCTACACCGAGGCCATCGCTGACATCAAGCGCAGCGTGCTGCGAGCCATTGAGCAGCCTGTGAGTCTCCCACTCTCAGCACAGCTGACTCTTTCACTGATCACTGAGGAATGCTCCAGTGTTTGGGTCTTCTTAAAGAACCCTGTTTCAATTATTGTTATTATCAGGGCTGCATGCGCACCTCCGCCAAAAAAAGAGCACTGGGTCATTTGAAAAAAGGCCAGCCATATATATAAGGTAGCAGCATTGAGGGAGGGAGAGAGAAGGGAAAACAGAGGGGAGAGAGAAAAATATATTTGCGAGTTGCGCCCGTAGCACTGATATAGATGTTCGCCGATAGGGCGCCAGATCTGGGGAGGCGCTGCGCTGACAGCTCTGGGAGGGGAAAAACATTTTTGACCGTTGGGGCTCATCCTAATTTTCGGCCTTGATGTAACAACATTCATAATTAAGTAAATGTTACACCCTTTTCATCCCGGTTACACGTTTCATTCGCCCTGTACGATGGGCGCTGCAAGTGATGAAAATGGGGGATGTTGGCTTATCTGGCAACCGCAGCTCACAGCCAAAGTGCGAGTGAGCGAGGGAGAAAGGGAGGGTGCACTGGAACCGGCGCTGTTGTTATTAGCATCTGGTGCTAGCTGCTCTAACGGAAGAAGAAGATGTTTCTACAATGATGTGGAGGAGAGTCCTCTCCAGTCAGACTGAGGCTGATAACTACAGCTCAGTGAGGTAAAGGACTGAGTGTTTAGATCAGGGGTCGGCAACACAAATGAACAACACAAATAAAACAAGTTACATTCATTTGTTATTGGCTATGGTGGTTATTGGTTATGTTCACATACTTATTTGATTTGATACATGATACATCTTAGACATCCATTTGTCTAAGATGACAACAGAGACTTTCTACCCAAACCCAGCTGTTGACTTGTGGAGCAGCCAGCAGCTAATCGCAGACTCAACCAGAGAGAAAGAAGTAGGCCTACATCATCAGCTACCATGTCTGACAGTGAGGAGAACAGTGAAGAAGACAGTGAGGAGAACAGAGAGGAAGACAGTGAGGAGAACAGTCAGGAGAACAGAGAGGAGAACAGAGAGGAGAACAGAGAGGAGAACAGAGAGGAGAACAGAGAGGAGAACAGTGAGGAGAACAGTGAGGAGAAGAGAGAGGAGAAGAGAGAGGAGAAGAGAGAGGAGAACAGAGAGGAGAACAGAGAGGAGAACAGAGAGGAGAACAGAGAGGAGAACAGAGAGGAGAACAGAGAGGAGAACAGAGAGGAGAACAGAGAGGAGAACAGAGAGGAGAACAGAGAGGAGAAGAGAGAGGAGAAGAGAGAGGAGAAGAGAGAGGAGAAGAGAGAGGAGAACAGAGAGGAGAACAGAGAGGAGAAGAGAGAGGAGAACAGAGAGGAGAACAGAGAGGAGAACAGAGAGGAGAAGAGAGAGGAGAACAGAGAGGAGAAGAGAGAGGAGAACAGAGAGGAGAACAGAGAGGAGAACAGAGAGGAGAACAGAGAGGAGAACAGAGAGGAGAACAGAGAGGAGAACAGAGAGGAGAACAGAGAGGAGAACAGAGAGGAGAACAGAGAGGAGAACAGAGAGGAGAAGAGAGAGGAGAAGAGAGAGGAGAAGAGAGAGGAGAAGAGAGAGGAGAACAGAGAGGAGAACAGAGAGGAGAACAGAGAGGAGAACAGAGAGGAGAACAGAGAGGAGAACAGAGAGGAGAACAGAGAGGAGAAGAGAGAGGAGAACAGAGAGGAGAAGAGAGAGGAGAAGAGAGAGGAGAACAGAGAGGAGAAGAGAGGAGAACAGAGAGGAGAACAGAGAGGAGAACAGAGAGGAGAAGAGAGAGGAGAACAGAGAGGAGAACAGAGAGGAGAAGAGAGAGGAGAACAGAGAGAACAGAGAGGAGAACAGTCATGACAGCTTGTAGGATTACAGGTCGTGCTAATGTTGTCTTGTGTTCACCTCTGTGTGTGTTCTGTGTTCACCTCTGTGTGTGTTCTGTGTTCACCTCTGTGTGTGTGTGTGTGTTCTGTGTTCACCTCTGTGTGTGTGTGTGTTCTGTGTTCACCTCTGTGTGTGTGTGTTCTGTGTTCACCTCTGTGTGTGTGTGTTCAGTGTTCACCTCTCTGTGTGTGTTCTGTGTTCACCTCTGTGTGTGTGTTCTGTGTTCACCTCTGTGTGTGTGTTCAGTGTTCACCTCTGTGTGTGTGTTCAGTGTTCACCTCTGTGTGTGTGTTCTGTGTTCACCTCTGTGTGTGTGTTCTGTGTTCACCTCTGTGTGTGTGTGTGTGTGTGTGTGTGTGTGTGTGTGTGTGTGTGTGTGTGTGTGTGTGTGTGTGTGTGTGTGTGTGTGTGTGTGTGTGTGTGTGTGTGTGTGTGTGTGTGTGTGTGTGTGTGTGTGTGTGTGTGTGTGTGTGTGTGTGTGTGTGTGTGTGTGTGTGTGTGTGTGTGTGTGTGTGTGTGTGTGTGTGTGTGTGTTCTGTGTTCACCTCTGTGTGTGTGTTCAGTGTTCACCTCTCTGTGTGTGTTCTGTGTTCACCTCTGTGTGTGTGTTCTGTGTTCACCTCTGTGTGTGTGTGTGTGTGTGTTCTGTGTTCACCTCTGTGTGTGTGTTCAGTGTTCACCTCTGTGTGTGTGTTCTGTGTTCACCTCTGTGTGTGTTCTGTGTTCACCTCTGTGTGTGTGTGTGTTCTGTGTTCACCTCTGTGTGTGTGTTCTGTGTTCACCTCTGTGTGTGTGTTCAGTGTTCACCTCTGTGTGTGTGTTCAGTGTTCACCTCTGTGTGTGTGTGTGTGTGTGTGTGTGTGTGTGTGTGTGTGTGTGTGTGTGTGTGTTCAGTGTTCACCTCTGTGTGTGTGTTCAGTGTTCACCTCTGTGTGTGTGTGTGTGTGTGTGTGTGTGTGTGTGTGTGTGTTCAGTGTTCACCTCTGTGTGTGTGTGTTCAGTGTTCACCTCTGTGTGTGTGTGTGTGTGTGTGTGTGTGTGTGTGTGTGTGTGTGTTCAGTGTTCACCTCTGTGTGTGTGTTCTGTGTTCACCTCTCTGTGTGTGTTCAGTGTTCACCCTGATGTGCACCTGATGTGCACCTGATGTGCACCCTGATGTGCACCCTGATGTGCACCCCTGGTTATTATATAAATAATAATGTTCATGAATATTTGTGAAAACAAACAACTCTCTCCAAACAGCTAAGAAACATCGAAGCACTATAATGTTTTTATTCAATAAGGAAAAGTGTAATATTTAAACTCGGTGACTAAATGATTGTGCCAAGGCAAAGCTAAGAATGCCAGCGTGACTGAGCCGAGCCGAGTCCGGACGGTGGGCTTGATGTTTATCTACTGTGTGTTTCTTCATGTGTTTTTACCCGCTGATGGCAGACTACAGCGAGCAGTGCAGATGCTTTACTGTTTTCAAGACTAAAGAAAGCCAGAACACAGTTCCGTTTCAAACCTGTCACATGAAAACTGCACACTCGTGATTTTTGGGAGAACTGTTTTTGTTTACAAAAACATCTTCTGGGGGAAAACACTCAATTGCACAAACATGCATTTCATGATGCCAATGCTCCTCTTGAGTCATTTTCTCCACCCTTGTTGTAGATCCGTGGGATGGGGATGAACTCGCCCGAGCTGCTGCTGCTGGTGGAAAACTGTCCTAAAGGCGCGGAGACGTTAGTGACGCGCTGTCTGCACATTCTGACCGATAAAGGTAAAAAGTTTGAACATCACCTTACTGGAGGTAAGGGTCAATGAATAGAGAAAGAAACCAAACATGGACCAACAGCACTGTGGGATAAAGTCCGGATAGGAAAGTCTAGACATGTAGAAGAATAAGTGTTCTTTCCCCTCCTGCAGTGCCCCCGTCTCCAGAGCTGGTGGAGAGAGTGCGAGACCTGTACCACAAACGAGTGCCCGATGTACGTTTCCTGATTCCAGTCATAAACGGCCTCGAAAAGGTACAGTTCTGCAACTCGCACCAATGGTCTAGTAAACTGATTTGGAACCAGTTGTACTTTATAAAAAAAAGTATCACACCACATACAGCAAGCAATCACCGCGTGATCATTGTGATGACGTCTTTCACTTTCCCCATAGAATGAAGTGATCCAGGCTCTCCCGAAGCTCATCAAACTCAACCCCATTGTGGTGAAGGAGGTGTTCAACCGTCTCTTAGGAACCCAGCACAGTAAGATGCATATCAGTCTTCCCTGGATAAAGTCTTTACCTGCCTCCCTGTTCTTTTTGTCACAATAGCCGCGTTCACACTGCGGTACTTTTCCCACAAAGGTTCATGCGAACTTAGTTCATGATCGCGTTCACACCAAAAAGAGCCGGTACTAAAAGTAGTTCATGCGAACCTTTTTACCCCCTCGAAAGTCCCTGCTAGAGAGCAGGGACTTTCGAGCGGCTCTTTTTTGAGAAAAGAGCTATATTCCTGATTGGCTGGGCGGATTGCAAACCACGCCCCGTAAAACTCCCAAAAAGTTTTGTGAAGCCGCCATTTTATTATCCTCGCATTAGCATTATTAGCATTAGCATTAGTCCAGCGCAGAAACACAGAGAGACTAACTTATGGCAACACAAAAGAAAACATGGGAGCGGTGGAGATGAGGAGGTGTCGGCGTTCTGGCGATTTACTCTCAAGGCTTCAGTAGAAGCTGCTGGGACTCCCAGCAGCTTCTACTGAAGCCAGTCCAACTCCGGGGGCTTCCGGCCGGGGACTTTGGGCGGCAGTATACGCCGTGAAGTGGGTTGCGGCCTGCCAGTAAACCCAAAGCAGAAGAAGAAGAAGTGACGTCAGCGGCTTCATTTTCCTAATCCTCCCCCAGGGACTCATTCTGGTGTGAACGCGATCTGAACTTAGTTCATGAGAACTAAAGAGTTCGCATGAACTAAGTTCGCATGAACCTTTGTGGGAAAAGTACCGCAGTGTGAACGCGGCTAATAAAGGAACACTTTGACAGCTTCTTATATGGATGTCGGGTTGATGCTAAATGTAGTCCATTGAGGCAATAAATGGCTCAGTGGTTGCTATATAGAAGCTGGTTTCTCCTGCTCAAAGAGCTGTGCCTGAAGTCACACGTGCCAGGATGCATTACACGCTTCATCATGGCATCTATGTGCCCACAGAAGCTGAGAAACGGGAAACTTCTGGAGTGTACACACACATGCACACGCACACACACACACGCCCACACCCACGGAGCTGTCCAGGACTACAGCTCCCTGGCTTTTGATGAAACCATCAGTGATGAGGTTGGAGGCAAGGAGGCTGGCGCTTTGGAGAGGGTTGATTTGGTGCCAATGAGCAGGCCTTCTGATTTGCTGCCGTTGAGTTTCAGCAAGTTGCTGCTCATCCAGCTCCTGGAGTCCTGGTGGCAGGTGGTGAGAGAGGTGTATATGTAGACCTGTGTATCATCGGCCTAACAATGGAAGTGGACATTATGATGACGGAGGATAGTGTAGTGGCAAATGTCATATGTTACCTAATATGGTAACCCCTTTTGTGTCCGAGTTCGATTCAGATTCTGACACCGCAATATAATCTATGATTTCAGTATCCCCTCTTCTTATGCTTACCTTGTCTTGGAGTCTGTCCTCCACAAAAAACAGCTGTTTTCCATGATATGTTTGTGACATGTTTACTTAAACCAGCGATGGGGTGTATTCATTGATGTGTTAGATGTCTATCCTGTCATTTGTTTTATTTTCATGATTGATCAAAAGAGGGGAATGTAGTGGCAAATGTCATGTTGCCTAATATGGTAAAACCAAATGCAGCAGTTCCATGATGATGTATTCAGTTCATGTCCCTTGCTAAACTTATGATTAACCTTAAGTGTGTCTGGGTGTCAAACACCACTTCCTGCTTTCCCCACTTCCATCTGTCTTGAACAAGTTCCTGTTTTCCCCACTTCCATCTGTCTTGAACAAGTTCCTGCTTTCCCCACTTCCATCTGTCTTGAACAAGTTCCTGCTTTCCCCACTTCCATCTGTCTTGAACAAGTTCCTGCTTTCCCCACTTCCATCTGTCTTGAACAAGTTCCTGCTTTCCCCACTTCCATCTGTCTTGAACAAGTTCCTGCTTTCCCCACTTCCATCTGTCTTGAACAAGTTCCTGCTTTCCCCACTTCCATCTGTCTTGAACAAGTTCCTGTTTTCCCCACTTCCATCTGTCTTGAACAAGTTCCTGCTTTCCCCACTTCCATCTGTCTTGAACAAGTTCCTGCTTTCCCCACTTCCATCTGTCTTGAACAAGTTCCTGCTTTCCCCACTTCCATCTGTCTTGAACAAGTTCCTGTTTTTCCTATATTAGCAATGCACAGTTTCTGTTCCTCTGGAAAGGTGTTGCTTATCTCTCTTTCCAGCCCAGTGACAGGTGATGAAGTGTTGTTAAACTGTCAAGGTCCTATGAAACCCATCCACACACTTCCCTCTGTGTGCACTCTTGCAGAATACTCTGTACTCTGAGACCTGTACCATTTGAAGCACTTCAAATATTGAACCGACAAGACAACTCTGTTTATTTCACCAGTTTATTGATTGATTATTCTGATTGTACATCTCCACAGTATTCACGAGGTGTAAAATATACGCAACAATAGTGCCAAGAGGCAGGTAAATGATGCGCAGGAGTGGACCCAGTACTGACCCCTGAGGGACAACAACATTTACCATCAGCACAAGAGGCTCTTTTATCTTTTAAGAACCCTACTCCCACAATTACACATTTTACAACAGCTTTAATTTCACTTCATACTTTAGATTTCCTGTAGCTACTAATAGCTAGAATATGTAAGGGATAATGTGCAGCGAGGCGGTCATTACGGGGAACATAACACCCGACAGGGTGATCACAGTGCCCGACGCGAAGCGGAGGGATCTTGATCAGCCTGAAGGGAACTGCAACAACAAAAACTTTACGGCAGCGCTGTTTGATGTTTTCTGTAACTGCCCAAGTCTGTTTACAGTTTCTGATCCACTAACAAGTCCTTAAGCACTACAGAGCCCATACCGTGTTCCTGTTCGTGTTTACTTCATGTCTGTAGCCCATACCGTGTTCCTGTTCGTGTTTACTTCCTGTCTGTAGCCCATACCGTGTTCCTGTTCGTGTTTACTTCATGTCTGTAGCCCATACCGTGTTCCTGTTCGTGTTTACTTCCTGTCTGTAGCCCATACCGTGTTCCTGTTCGTGTTTACTTCCTGTCTGTAGCCCATACCGTGTTCCTGTTCGTGTTTACTTCCTGTCTGTAGCCCATACCGTGTTCCTGTTCGTGTTTACTTCCTGTCTGTAGCCCATACCGTGTTCCTGTTAGTATTTACTTCCTGTCTGTAGCCCATACCGTGTTCCTGTTAGTATTTACTTCCTGTCTGTAGCCCATACCGTGTTCCCGTTAGTGTTTACTTCCTGTCTGTAGCCCATACCGTGTTCCTGTTAGTGTTTACTTCCTGTCTGTAGCCCATACCGTGTTCCTGTTCATGTTTACTTCCTGTCTGTCTTCTTCTCATCATTTATCTGATGGCCATTGCTCCGTCTTTTAACCTCTTTTCCTTTCTCTCCCTTGATCCTACTTAGCAACGGTCATTATAGTGCTTGACAGCGATCTGTACTTCTGTATTCACAACCTGTCACACTTTCTGAATTGACCAATCAGAATCGAGTATACAACTAAGCTGTGTAATAAGTAATGTTATTACAAATAATATCAAATATTCTTGTTTGTTCCTTACATTTAGTTATTCCGTTATTAATAATATTGTCAGCCGCTGTTGAAGCTTCTATCTGAGGGTGTATTCTGACTGCTGTGTTTTATTTCAGGTGAGGGGAGTTCATCTGTGTCCCCTCTGACCCCAGGAGACCTGCTGATTGCCTTGCACAACATAGACTCAACCAAATGTGACATGAAATCTATCATTAAAGGTCAGTGATTAGGAGTTTAATCCAAACGACACCAAATAGCAGTTGTTACTTCAATCTGATGTTACTGTCATCTTTAATGCAATGTTTTGTGGAATATAATTATTTAGATTCATTTTTCTTCATTCACTACATCATCAGTGCCTGCTTTTGGAATCGGAGTACAGCAATAATTAGATTGTATGCATGTTGGCCGTTATAGGGACCTATTTTAGAAGCTCTATGGATTTGTGGTACACTTTTTCAGCGGTTAGTTGAGCGGTCTCTTTTTGCATGTGACCGACAGCTACCAACCTGTGCTTCGGGGAGAAGAACGTGTACACGTCGGAGGTTTTGGCGGTGGTGATGCAGCAGCTGATGGAGCAGAGCCCCCTTCCCATGCTGCTCATGCGCACCGTCATCCAGTCCCTCACCATGTATCCCAGGCTGGGAGGCTTCGTCATGAACATCCTGTCCCGCCTCATCGTCAAGCAGGTCAGCGCCAAGCTCCAGCCAAATATTCAGACTTTCTACGCTCACTATTTTTCCTGATTTTCAGAGCAATCTGTTCTTTTTACTTTTTTGGATGATTATTTTTTTAACCTTATATTTTAAAAAGTAAAAGGACCTTTGTCATCAAACATCTGGATCTTGAAATATCAGAGAAACAACTGAGCTGACATGAGTGGCATTCAAGCGGCATTAGAGAAACCCTGATTTTGTACATGTGTAAACTACTTCACGAGAACACCAAACTCTGACTTTGCTTTGATCGAAGACCCCGACTGCTGGCAGACAGAAATACTATGACAGACATTGTGTGTTTGACGTGTCGGAGACTCTGTCACTTAAGAAACGATTACCAATAAAGTTGTACTTTTCTGCTAATAAATATCAATCCCCATATTACACCCTGTAGGTGTGGAAGTATCCTAAGGTATGGGAGGGCTTTGTGAAGTGCTGCCAGAGGACCAAGCCTCAGTCGTACAGCGTGCTGCTGCAGCTGCCGGCCGCCCCGCTCAGCAGCGTGTTTGAGCGCTGCCCAGAGATGAGGGAGCCCCTCCTGCAGCATGTCCTCTCCTTCACCGCTCACCAGGTCAGAGCTGCTTCCCCTGAAACAGTCCCAACACTCTACTGTTCTCTGGGTTTCATCATGTACCATCTCCCTCTGTTTTTCTGTGCAACAGCAAGCTCACATACCTGCCTCCATCATGGCGGTACTGGAAGCAAATAAAAAGCCAGAACCGGAGCCTGTGGTGGTCGTCGAGCCGGTCGTAGAGCCGGTCGTCGAGCAAGAGGTAACCCATGAAGAAACGCACATCATCGATAAAGCCTGCACACTTCCCCCCCCATAAACTGTTCTGATCTTTCCATGACGGGTATTATGATTTGCTTGAATCGTTATTTGGTGTCACGTATTACAAACGCTGCTGGTCATTCCGTGTTCGACCAATGTCTCAAAGTAAAACTATCACTTACCCATAAGTTGTTTGCTTGATCTCAGTAGGAATTGTTTGGGATACAGCAGTACATGCTCCATAACCACAAACCCTTACTCAGAGGTGTTATTGTTCTACTGATGAATGGCACACTGGAACATTGGCATATATATCAAATGTCTTGCAGTTTATGTAAAGTATAGATCTTGTAATATTTGTACATAAAAATCACACAAAAATGATTGTTTGCTGTAGCAACTAATGGAGTTGATATGTGACCAAATAGTATTCAGAGAGCAAACTATCATCTTACAAAAACTGCAGACTTGTGAGCTAGGCCACATTATCATGTCTACAATAACGACTTCCATATGTATCCCTGCTCAGACGTCATGAACACGCTGGTATCCTCTTCTTTCAGATGGAGCCAGCTCCTGCCTCGCTTTCTGTCCCAGCGGAAGCAGAGGCTCCCGCTGCAGCCCTGGGAGAGCGGGAGCAGCGGAGCACCCTGAAGCAGCAGGAGGAGCCGATGGAGCAGGAGGAGGAGCCTGCTCCACGGATACAGGAGGAGGCTGGGGACACGGTAACCCAGGTAGTACAGATCGACAACAAACATTTGATTGATCTTTTCACATGTTTGGAACACCTTAGCATTAGCTTTAGCATTAGAGATGCACCTTGCAAATGTCATGGCCAATTCTAATTACTTAAAGTTTGAAAAATTAAATGTCTGTGTTCTTTCTTAAAACAAGGATTGACTATTGAATGGAATGTGTTTAGACATTTTCTTTAAAATATAAATGACATTACGTTAATGTGCATTTAATTATTTGTGGGTGAACCGTATCATTACATTCAGAGGTTTAGTAGAAACAAGCTGTTGCACATCTTTAAAACCAAACCGTTCAAATGATAACACAAGCTTTTGGATTGATGTGCACTTCTATGAACAAAGAACTGCTCTATGCTGACTGAAATGATAAGTGCATTCATTTTGATCAGAAACAAGCCGTCGAGAATGGAGCACCTATATTCTACACACCACGATAGAATACAAATGGCTATAACACAACATCAAAAGTACTGACTTTTAAGCTTATTCGTGGTTCTCTACAGGAGGAGCTGACAAGACAAGATGAGACCCCGAGGCCAACGCCAACTCCGACCCCCTCCCCTGAACCAGCAGCAGTGGAGGAGCCGATGGAGGCTGAGCCCTCAGACCTGCACGAGGCCGAACAGCCTGGGGAGGCTGAAGTCACAGGGGCTGGGAGCGGGAGCGGGAGCGAAAATGGAGAATGACAAAACACATGCTCCATACACATGTCTGTCTTTGCAAACTCATGTTTTCCAGGATTTCTGGTTAAGAGAAAGCTCTTTGTTCTTTTTGTACTGGAGAAAAAATCATTTTGTGGAAAAAATATCAAGATATTTGTGCATATGGATTCAATATACTTTTAATGTGATGATTCGTTGGCAAATAAAGAAAAAGAATGCTTCAATTTGTCTGCTTCACTTGACTGTGATCTGCTAATTTAAATTGTGTAGCTAAATAATGTTCTCTCTACCAGACCTTGCGCCAGAACAAATCTACAGAGAGGGCATATTCTTTTCATGGGAGGGCACACAAAACCGGCCAGTGGCGGTGCCAGAGATTTTCTTTTGGGGTGCTGTGGGGTAGCTTGACGTTTCATAGAGGGTGCTCAAACATGTAGGGTTTCCCATTAAGGTACCGGCGCTACAGTGGAAACACTCCCCACACGCACACACAGTGCACCCGACTGTTACAATGAAGGCTCGATAATCAGCTCACGGCATATAGGTGTAAGCAGGGGTAAAGTGCTATTTTTATAAGTAGGGGGTGGACCTAAACTACTCTAGGGGGGTCCGGGGGCATGTTTTTTTAATATTGAAGTTAAAAGCATCAATCTGGTGCACTTTGAGAGCAACATTAAGAGATCTATGGATACATCTCTCAGCACCCATATGAAACTGAACTGTAAATAGATTTACTATTTCTTTATGGATATTTTACAATCACTCCCCTTTTAAACTATTCTTGTTTTACCGTTATAGTATTTCATAACTGTTTTTCATTTAGTACTCTTATATTACTATCTGACATCACATACATCGTAGCATTAAAGTTCACAGTTTATTTATAATAAAAAAAATACATTTTTTAAAACGTATTTATTGGGGAGGGTGGGAATGTGAAATGTCCATACATTCCTCTTTGCAAACGACAGAATGGACCGACTTGCATAGAGTTGTGTATTCAATACATTGGTTACTTTCCAAGCTTAAGTTCTCTGGTCTTAACTCTTGATAAGGCTCACAATGTCCATGTGGTATTTTCCTTATCATAGTAGACCCTATCACTGGCCCAATCCCAAATCACTCCCCCTCCGTTCGCGCGGACTGTGCTGTTCCAAACCAACGAGTGTGGAGGGGGAGTGGGCTATCATCAAGCCCTCAAACGGCGAGTCTGCATCGGTGCTGACTTGAGACCGGTCTCTACCATGGATGTATAATAAGAGAGAACGTCTCGACCTGACCGGTCTCCACGCTGTGTGTGTCCGTCAGGAAACACGCTGTTTACAAGTAGTTCCAGCAAACATCCACTGATAAATTGCGATGTTGACAACCTCATATGTTTTTAATTTAGGATCAAACCTGTGTGCGGGTTAGGGTTAACCCTAACCCTAACCCTAACCCTAACCCTAACCCTGTGTGCATTTTATTATAAAGTTGTGTATATTTACAGACTGTTGCAAAAACTAAGAAGCTAATAAACATCAGGTTTAAAACTAAAAGAGCTTTACAAAAGATACAATTAAAGATGTTTGGAGTTTTATTTGAGTTATTAATTAAAACAAATTGTCAAAGAGATGCTGATTTGAAACCGTTGTTCGATACAGTTACGGCAGTGGTTTTCAAACTGTGGGGCGCGACCCCTGGTGGGTCGCGGAAGTACTGCAGGGGGGTCGCGGGAAGATTTTTTTATTTTATTATTTTCTCCTTTTAGCTTTGTGAAGCACCTTGAGATGACGTTGTTTTTAAAGTGCACCTATATAAATCAAATGTATTGTTATTATTATTATTCAATTGTAAACAAACACTGCTCGAAAATATCTCATTGGTCAGAGAGCTGTGGACATAATGCTGCCTTTTACAACATTACTTGTGTGAGATCGGCTTTTTCTGCTGTTGCTGCCATCAAAACGAAATACAGATCAAAGCTGAACATTGAGAATGAACTGAGAGTGACAGTCTCAAAACAACAGCCCCGTTTTGAGAAGATCTGCAAGGGAATGCAAGCACACACAAGTCATTGATAAGCTAGTGTGGAATAGGGATGGTAAAGTGATGTGATCGTTTGCAACCTGCAGTAGAAATAGTAGTTAATTAATATATTTTCCTTAAAGAAATTTGAATTTAAAAATCTACTACTCAGGGAAGAAGGCCAACGAGTTTTAATTAGGCCAAATTAATTCACAGTATCTATTACACAACCTGATCTCACCAGAATGCGTGACTCCACCACAACTCCTTAACACCACAATGCGTGGTGGAGTCACGAACTTTGTTACATTTGCGTGTCGGCACCACGCAAACAACCCCAATGTAAAGTGAATGAGGCTCCTTTGTCGTGGTGCACACACGCATTTCTACAACGTGCATTGTGTGTAATGCAACTGTTATTTTTATTAAATTAGTTAGTTTTTAAGGAAGGCCAGAGCTTCAGCTGTGTCAAATAGATTGTTCCCTTCAGTTAACGTTATTTAAAAGATAATGATCATGTCCCCTGTATTGTATTACGAGCGTCCATTCCCATTGGATAACGGAGAATTTTACACCCGGAAGTAAGTAGCCTATTCTCCTTACTGTCGATTGATCTCAGTGATATCTGCACTACTCATCGACTAAAAAACACCAAATTGTCCTTGTTAATTACACAACATTGATTGGTTTGAATTGTGTACAATGCTTTTGTATTTTTCCCCTTCGATTCGGAGAAACAAATATATTTTCGGAGTTTTTGGACGGCAGACTACACTACCCAGAATCCTCAGCTATCGTTTGGGACTACACCATGTGCTTAGCTTGACAAACCCCGTGATCAGTCCTCAACCTCTGTGATTGGATGCGCGACGTTTACACAGAGCGTCCAAAAGGACTTTGAAATGGAATGAAACCCATCTACGGCACACTATTCAAAACAGGAATCGAACGTGTCCTACCCCCCTCCCCCCCTTAGGTCACAGGCTCCTCCAACAGTGCTACGCAATAAAACAGATGCACAGAAAAAATAGTGCAATAAGAGTCTATATACAAGTGATTGGAATATGATATATTAGATAAATAATTTCTAAGTAGCAGCCAGATGAATGTTATTTCTAAGTTCAGGTGTTTAATAGTCTTCTGGCCTGTGGGATGAAGCTGTCTCTGTGTCTGGTGGTTTTAGTCCGGATGCTGTGGTTCCGCCTGCCAGACTGCAGCAGACAGAACCGTTTGTGGCTGGGGTGATGGGGGTCTTTTATAATCCTGAGGGCTTTCTTTAAGGTTAACCTGGTATTTTTAATCCACTACATTTATTTTAGTTACTTTACAGATTTGGATTAATGATGTGAAATATAAACAGCCCTTAAATCAGACTTTAGTTACACCTGAATGAAATTCAGTGAAGGTGATTGTCAAGTGCCAACAATCAGGCGAGATATTTGATAGTTGGTGCTTGAGAAGACTAAATATTTATCTGCAGATCCGTTTAAAGCATATTCATTACTCGTTATTCTCTAATAGTTCATTAAAGACTGTATATAATTGCTATTTTGAACATCCCTTTCAAGATTTCAAGATTTTCTAAGGTTTATTGACATATCATATACACAATAGTGTAGTTATGCAATGAATGAACAACTTGGGTCACAGGTTCCTCAACAGTGCATTACAAGACATCTATCAATGTGTGTATACTTCCACCATTACACTGTCGTATTCTGCACATTTCTTTAATTAAAGCCTTATTAGTTAGCACATCCTCCTATCAGGCACTAAACTGTTTTACTCTAGATATCATTTGAGTATCTTCTTGATATTTTCTATTCTATATTTATATAATTGACCTTCTACTTTCCCACTATTTTGTATGTACTCTTAATATTTGAATGTTTTCATAAAATATAACACATTCAAAAGTGCGTTACAAAAATGAAAGACATTAAGAAAAAGGCATTTTAAACAGTCATTAAAAAGCAACACAATCTTCCTGCATTGCAATTACTCTAAACGTGTAATAACGTGCTTTAACCAGTAGGTGGTTTGGGTTAAAAGCATAGGTTAAAAGGCTGTCAAGTTTACAGTGTTAACAAAATAAAATATACTGCTGTTTCCGGTTTAGTTTACGACGAATATTATTTTGTTATTGTTTTGATATTTGTAACACAAAAGCGATGGGAAAAACCCATAGCAACCAAAAAAAGATGGTCTTAACATGACCCAGTCGTCTAGTAGTTAATAAAAAACAATAATATCAAAACAAATTATTACTACTAACTTTATTGTGAAATTAAAACAGAACGGTAAAAGAATAGTTTCCGGTGTATTCTGATGCCCGATCTCTGTAGATAAAGAAAGAACTAAGACAGATGTGTAATATTTAATGCAGCCAAAACATTTATTACAATGCATTCATGTGATGACTTTCAAAGAGTAAAGCAAGCACTGCTGAATAAAGTATGATTTTCTCTTTTACGAAACCTTTTTTTTCATATGGAATGCAGTTGGAGGTCAACCAATCACAGAGCTTGAGGACTGATCACGGGGTTCATGGTGTAGTCCCAAACGATAGCTGAGGATTCTGGGTAGTGTAGTGTCTTCTGCCGTCCAAAAACTCCGAAAAAATATTTGTTTCTCCGAATTGAAGGGGGAAAATACAAAAGCATTGCACACAATTCAAACCAATCAATGTTGTGTAATTAACAAGGACAATTTGGTGTTTTTTAGTCGATGAGTAGTGCAGATATCACTGTAAAGTCAATCGACAGTAAGGAGAATAGGCTACTTACTTCCGGGTGTAAAATTCTCCGTTATCCAATGGGAATGGACGCTCGTAATACAAGACATGATCATTATCTTTTAAATAACGTTAACTGAAGGGAACAATCTATTTGACACAGCTGAAGCTCTGGCCTTCCTTAAAAACTAACTAATTTAATAAAAATAACAGTTGCATTACACACAATGCACGTTGTAGAAATGCGTGTGTGCACCACGACAAAGGAGCCTCATTCACTTTACATTGGGGTTGTTTGCGTGGTGCCGACACGCAAATGTAACAAAGTTCGTGACTCCACCACGCATTGTGGTGTTAAGGAGTCGTGGTGGAGTCACGCATTCTGGTGAGATCAGGTTGCTATTACAAGCACTTTTGTTCATGTGTAATCCATAATAAAATATAAAATTATAGTTGGATCTTTGTATCTTCTTATTATTAGCAGAGAAAATGTAATGTTTTTTCAACAATATACAATTAATCCTACCAATATAGATGGGAACCGGGTTGGGGGGTCCCGAAAATATTTCCAATACCCAAGGGGTCCCGACTGAAAAAGTTTGGGAACCACTGAATTACGGCATTTCCTGTTTCTGCCGGAGAGAGGGGAGGCCGTCCCAAAGCTTGCCGCTGTATTTATACTAATGCTGTCAAAATTATCGCGTTAACGGCGGTAATTAATTTTTTGAATTAATTGCATTAAAATATTTAACGCATTTAACGCATGCGCAGAATGGCCCGCCCCATACATCCCACCAGTGGCAGCGCCAGGGTATGGCTGGGGTAGGCTACAGCCAGGGTTGGGTTGTAATGGAATACATGTAACGGCGTTACGTAATCAGAATACAAAAATTAAGTATTCCGCTCGCGTTATATTTGAAAAACGAGTAATCTGATTACAGTTACTTTCGTAAACCTGAAGTGAATACATTTTGGATTACTTATTGGAATTATTGGTGGAAAGAATTCCTCACAACATGTAATAGTCATTACTAGTAGGTACAGCCGAATCATCACACCGCATACAACCTATTACCGCCGCGGATGGACCAAAAAAGGGAGCGTTTGGAAAAAAAGGGGCAAATTAAGAAAGTAACCTTTCATCAATCCTCAATAATTAACATTAATAGAACGTTATATTGATAAATTACTCACTAAACATACGATTCATTTAACTTATTTTCTTCCAAAAGTTAATTACCCAAAGCCTCTGTACACCCCCTTCTAATTACATGTAATGGTTTGGTCCTGCCTCCAAACGGTGCGGCACCGGCACTTGCAGAGAGTGAAAGCATGTGAGGAGGGATCAGGGGAGATGGGTCTGTCTGCAGACCGCAGCAAGGAGGCGTTTCCTATAGGGGCGTTTCCTATAGGGGCGTTTCCTAACTTTTTTTATCCAGCTGCTTTTATAAATCCTCGCAGAAGAAGTCATTGTTCTAGTGATGGGAATTCCGGCTCTTCTTGCTGAGCTGGATCATTTGGCTCACCAAGAAGAGCTGGCTCTTTCGGCTCCCAAAGGGCTCTTCAGTTTACCACATATTATACCTTTTAATTAAATCAAATGTAGCGCTGTTTTTACTAATGATTTATATGTGTACACATATATCACTTAAATTATTCAAGACATCCTTTGTACTAAAGTATTCAAAAGTAAAAATTACATGTTTAATATAAATTATTTGCTGTGGCCAATTGTTTTCATTGCATTTACAGACCCGTGTAACTCTCTGATACCACCCAATTAATGCATTGACTTGCTTGTAGAACCACGCTACACAAAACAAATGGCAACACCTATAACAACTATTTAAAAAAGGGGCTACTGTATCAACCTAAATAAAGTATATAAATATAGTTTTTCTCCCTGCAGGAGAAGGGAGAGTGCTTTGAGATCAACTGCTGGGCTGCAGCGGGGAGAAGAGGGGGACAAAAAGTAGGAAGAGAAGTAATGGGTCAGAAACCCTCCTTTTTACGCAGCGGTCCAGACATAGACATCATAGCTACGGCGACATATATTCAGTTGCCAGTTACTTTTGGCATTAGGGCAGGGATATCTTTCAAGGTTTGACATAATGAATTGTGCTACTTTTAAAGCAAGCAACGATGTTTTCAAATCTGTAATCAAAAAGCTCCTCAAAAACACTATAGAAGCAGTTCCTGCCGTTGTTACGTTAGTTCAAACAGTAACAACGGACTACTTTTCTTAGCGGATGCATGTCAATTTAAATCAATACAAAAAACTATTTTTTAAATCAATAAAATCTTTTTCTAAATCCATAAAAGCATTTCAATTATTATTGGGAGTCATGTCGTTACTTTGTTGAGAATGTGGCCATGTGTAATAAGCGGGATAATGTCCACATTGCACATTGCATAATGTGCCTTCATGCCGATCTAGATCCCTCCGCAAAAACAAAACAAAAAACGTCTCGTTCACGGGCGAGAGCCGGCTCCCGTCGTTCACTATAGGAAACGCCCCTATAGGAAACGCCCCTATAGGAAACGCCTCCTTGCTGCGGTCTGCAGACAGACTCTATTGGATCAGGGTGCGAACTGGAGGGGAGCAGGGGGAGCTATAGCTCCCCTAGTGGTGACATGAGCTCCCCTGGGAACATGGTTTGTGAAATTTGGGGGGAGCTCTCTAAAATACTGATATGATGACCAAATAAATTTCATTTTGGGCATGTTTTTTTTTTCAAAGGTGTAAAATAAGTTAAATAAAATTATATTTAGAGTTTATGATTCATGAAAAAAGTGTCGCCTGCTTGCACCGTGCACGCTGCCCGCAGCTCCACCCACTACCCACTCACTCACAAGCTCGTTTAGTTAGCACTGCATGTTTACCAGGCATTGTTGCTGCTGCTGACATGTCGAAAAGAAAAAAACAACTTACTTTGGGCAATTTCTTTAAAAAGACGGCCAAACAACCTGATCAAGAAGACCAACCGAATGTAGCTGGTGGTAGCACAACGTACGTTGTGACTGCTGCTACAACAGAACCGAGAGAGGAGGGAGCTAACGTCAGTGCTCGTGCTAACTTGACAGCTAACGTTAACTTGGGGAGCTGAAGAGACACAAGAAGACGAGCCGTTGTGTAGTGTGTGTGGCGTCGCGTCTCTCCAGGCAGTGAGAGGGTTGTGTTGTGCTATAGCTGTATTATTAATATTAATATTGTTCATGGTTGGTGCCGCTGGCTGCTTTTATCGCGTGTGTTCGGCTCTGTGTAGGCTACAGCCATAATAGGCTATAGCCCATGTGAAACAATGTAGCCTGTTTTTGAGTCATTTTAAATGTATTTAATTAAACAGTCAAACGTTACATTGGTGGTTCGTGGATTATTTATTATCAAGTTGATTGAAGTTTGCGTAGCCCATACATGCTCGGGAAATCTGTTGACATGAACATGATCCATCGGGACGTTTCATGTAAATGTAGACCTGTGGCACCACCCCGTGCCAACAGATGACAACAGATGTTCTCTTTATAATAGGCCTATGTCTGTGCTGTTGCTATTAATGCACGGATCAGCATTTACCCCCCGCAACAACAACAACAACAAATCCCGGCTCCCCCGGAGACCGTGGTATAGTTCGCACACTGGGAGGGATGCTAGTACTTAGCCTACATACGTGTGTTGTACCATATTTCAACGACCAACAAAGTCAGGCTCTAAGAAAGGAAGAGAAAGGAGAGAAAGACAAGAGAGAGGGACTAAAGGGCGACAGTATGTCACCCAGTTTTTCACAAGAAAAGGTGGGTGTGGTCCATGAGTGGTGGAAATGTGTCTGTTAGCTAATGTTTTTTTGTTTACTAAGCTGACATTAAGTACTGTTAATATCTTTACAGAAAATGCAGAGGTCTTTAATTTCATTGCTCTTTTAGCTGATATTTAAAGGTATGGTAGGTAATTCACTTCAGATACACTTGTTGTCATATTCCATGGAATGCTCTTAACATCCGATAGTAATGAATATATTAAATGCTTTGACAATAAATACGTACAAAAATGTCATCTGTGTAAGCCATGGCCCTGTAAAAAGCACAACCAATCAACTGAGCCGACCCGGCTAAAATTACTGGATGGCCTACCTGCCTGTCAGCCTTCCATCTGTGCACAAACTTATCTCGTGCCCTCATTGGTCATGTGTGTGTTGGAGGAGTTGTAAGGAACTCTGAAGGAAGGGGCAGATTTTTTTCGGTTGTGTACTTTCAGATTCTAGCGCACTCGAGCTGGTTTCTCCATTCTTACCCACCTACCTTTAATAAATGCAGGCACATTTGTAGCGCCTATTCATACTAAATCAGTTGTCCCTCCCCCTGGTGCCAGGTCCAACAGATCCATCTTTAGGCTCAGCAGCCCTGTCCCCCCATAAGGCTGAACCTGAACCAGCTTTTCTCCCAACTGAAGGAGGTGAGCAGCATTGTGTTGAATGACATGCCACTTAACATATCGGAAGGGAGACTGGAATACAAAATATATATATATATATATATATATATATGACAAAAAGTTAACATCTAATTTAAATTATACATTTCAAACACAGTATTTTCCCACATAGCCAATGATCTATATAAAACAAAAAACTGCTTTTAGTCTATTTAGGATGATGGACAGTTTGAAGCATTGAGTGATCAGTCTGTAAACAAAATGTTAATCACCGACATTTTGGCTATGATATTAATACTAATGTTATTATATTAAAGCAGGGGTGGGGAACCTCCGGCCCCCGGGCCGTATACGGACCGCTGGACCATTTGGTACGGCCCTCGAGGTAACAAAGTGGCCTGTGCCTGGTGGTGGGGCCCAATGTGATATATTTTCATGGGGCCCAAAATCCCTGGTGGCGCCCCTGCACATAGGTAACACACAACTGGTACGCAGGTAATGTGCTTAATCTGAAATGCGTGTCACTTGTGTCACAAAGCGCATTTGCGTACCGACGTCCTTGTGAAGCTTTTCCAGAAGGCGGTTAGATCACCGGACGACAGAGTCGGTCTCCGTGTGCACAGACAGGGCTGTTGTTGTCAGCATGTAAAATGTCGGTCTGTACAACGGAATTGTACCAAAACTACGCCAACCGGCTGCGGAGGGAGACTCCCCCCTTCACTGGAGCACTGCGCTAAAACAGCTGATCACAACGTTCAAGCTCTGTGATCACGAAGTACTCCACTAGCGCGCGCCCCCCGTCGACTTTCCTAAAGTACTCCCCCGGTGATAGAAATCAACACGTAATGAATTAAGACCCCACGGTTTGATGATTGATAGGTGTGTGTGTGAGCTATCTTTCATTTTGACACGCAGAATTTTTTTACAATAAACATGTTAAATGGATATATACGCCTTCTTTCATTTATCTTTCCATTCCCACAACAATATACATAAAGAAATTACATATTTTGGACATAGTTCGAATGGTGATTAATCATGATTAATTAATTTTTAAACTGTGATTAATCTGATTAAAAATTGTAATCGTTTGACAGCCCTAATTTATACCCAACCCTTAATGGAGGGAACTTCATTCAGCTGCGAGTGTGGCTACAGACCGAGTTCACTCCGTCACGGAGGGGTAGGGTCGAGGGGGTGATTTGGGATTGGGCCACTGTAAACTCAGCTACACTTTTGTTTTGAAAGTTGTAACCGGAAGCGCTATAAGGCTTGAGTTTCGCGGAAACGGACTTTTGGTGGACTGTGAACTCGCGAGATGAGTCCGACTGGCCGTGGGTCTTTCCTGTACTAACGTTTAACTTTCCTTCCTTCCTACCACATCTTAAGTTAATATAGTGAGAGTCTCCCCTGTTCAGAGGTCAAATGAAAGCTGTAATTCTCGCGGCCGGGTACGGAACCAGGCTCCAGAGGGACGTGGCTGCCGACAGCAGCGGGAGGTTCGCTCACCTGGCTGGGACCGCCAAGCCGCTGCTGCCGGTGGGCCGCAGCGCGCTGCTCTCTCTCTGGGTCCGAGCCCTGACCGCGGCCCGCTGCGTGGACTGCATCCATGTGGTAGTGAGTGATGTTAGCCGAACAAACCACTTATGTTTACTCCATCATCTCTATGGAATGGTTGAAAGTTACATAAAGTCATGAAAAAAATACTGTACTTAAGTAGGTAGGCTATTGGGTATAGTTTCTTTTAATGCTAGATTTCACTTTTATAACATTATATTAGATAATATTGTTATTTTAAATCCACTGCATTTATCTCACATCTTAAGTTAATTCACCTCAAATTGATTAATACAAGAAAATGCAATTATGATATATATTATAACTGATACAATTCTGGTAGGAAATCCACACCCAGCTGTAGCCAAAACAGTTCAAATCAGCTCCAGTGATGCATCAATAATGATAATAAAATTTAAATGTATACATTTCTATTTAAGGTATAATTTTGCTTAATGAGTACCTTGTATTATTTTAATGTGTTAATGCTAATATGTTTGTACTTTTTCTTAAGTACATGTATGAATATAGGACTTATATTTACAGACTATTCATAATCCGTATTGTCTGTATTATTTCTTTAGACCTGATGACCTGAGTATCAGCTGTTGTACTTTCAAGTAACTTAGCATATTAATATATTGAAGCAAACATCATCACATTTGAAATAGGATGCGATAATAAATAGATAATAACCAACTACCAAAGAGTAGCCTATATAAATATATAGCAGTTGAAATGAGTCAGTAATTAGTAAGCATCAACCTACTCAAACATATGAGGAAAATCTAAAATCAGCCATTCTAAATAATGCCTTTTCTTGTATTATCTGTATTGCTCTTTGGCATGATGCCAATAGAAATGTTTGCATCATGGATCAGGGATGCTGTTCCCAATAATGCAGTTTGAAGCCGACCTGAGGACGACCTCGCCACTCATCCCTTTCTCTCCACAGACCAACGCTGTTTACCATGCTGCGTTTGAAGAGTGGGCATCACATTTCACAAATGTCAAGATTCTCAGCGATCAGACGACAAGCAATGAAGTAAATATCATTTTAGAAATAATACCATGCTTTGTCGCTGCCTCTCTTCTACAGCATCCTCTGCCTCTCTCCTTCCACAGGGCCGCCTCGGGGCTGTGGCCTGTCTGCAGCTGGCCGTCAAGCACTTCAACATAGAGGACCATGTCTTAGTTATCGGGGGGTAAGATAACATTACCAACAAAACCGTGCAAAGGTGTTGTTACAAATCAACATTCTCACAAGTCCCTTTGCATCATAACAGAGACACGCTGTTTAAAGAAGATTTCAGCCTGAAGAAAGTAAAGGAGAGGTTCAATGAGCTCCAGGCAGAGAGTGAGGACAGCTGTCTGCTGCTGTCCTACCAGTGCCAAGAGGAGGGTGAGTCAGATCAGACTTTGGCCCTATGGAAGCTATCCCTCATTAAATGTCAAACATGGATTTATCTTATCTGTTTGTGTGTCTGTACAGAAACTAGTAAATACGGGATATTGGAAGTGGACAGTGATCTTCGCGTCCTCTGTATGAAGGAGAAACCTCTTTCTGCAGAGACACAGTCGAGGAGAGCAGTAAGTTCATCACACACACTACTGCGGGCCAGATGGAGCAAACAGAGGCTTCAGGTCTTTCAAAAAAGGGTAGAGCCACCTAAACAATTAATGTTCCACATCAGAAGAATAAGATGTTATTGTTAACCTTTTTTTAGTAGCCTGATTTAGCAAGATAATAAATGATATTTGTTCTTTGGTTTCACATCCTTTGCAGTGGTGGGCTACTGATTCAGACTCAGAGAGGCGAAGTCCCGCCCATCTACTTCCGGTCCATGGGACCTTATTTCGGATAAATGATGTATTGAAGTCAATGGAGAGAGAAAGATTATCTTTCGATCCCGTTTGAATTGTGCCACAAATTACACATATGATGTTTGTCAATCTTAACAAATAATTTCCATGTAAAAAAAGTCAGTTTCGAAAATACCCAACTAGAAAGACTACAAATCCCAGAGTCCCGGTCCCGCATGCTGGCTCTTACGGAACCGACTAACTCCCCTTGTGTGTGTGTGTACAGTTCTCAACATGCCCAGACTTGTAGTGATTTTCACCTCTTTTAGTACTTTGCCTCATTCTGAAAGAAAGAAGTGAAATGTTCCAACGTGACGGCCGTCTTGGTGTTGGTGCGAGATGGGAGTTGTAGTTCATTGAGTGTTTCACACAAAACAAAAGTGTTACTTCACAGTTTTACAACACTTTTTTTTTGACTTGGAAAATTATCTTTTAAATTGACAAACATATGTGTAATTTGTGGCACAATTCAAACGGGATCGTAAAATAATCTCTCTCTCTCTCCATTGACTTCAATACATAATTTTTCCGAAATAAGGTCCCATGGAGGTCCCCGGAAAGGGAGGGACTTCGCCACTCTATAGACGTAGGTGGTTTCCCCAATGATGCTCTTATTCACTTTACTTGCTAGTCTTAAACTATTTCTCCTTCAGCAAGACGAGTACATGAGTACATGTACAAATACATCTTTACGGGATACCCAGGGTAATGAAATTCCTTGAAAAATGAAGAAAAACCAGAAATTAAACATTTTCAACATGTGTAGTGTATAAATCTATACTTGAGGTAATAATCTCCTTTTGTTTTTCAGTGTCCCTGTTTCTATATGTTTTCAAAGAAAAGCCTTCCTCTGTTGGAGAACTTCCTGGAAGAAAAGAAGGTATATGAAATAATAGAAAGTCTCACACGTGTGCCGTGAATGAAGAATAAAGCGGGTTTTTTTGCTCCACTTTGTATTTCCACAGGAGGCTCCCATTGAAGAGAAAGATGCTCCAGGAAACTTTGTGTCCTGGCTCATTCCCAGGTAATGTGTTCTGCCCCCCCCCCGAGGTTTTACTCCTCATAATATAGTATTCCTGCTTAGTGACAAGCAGCTGTTTTTCTTTCTTTGATTTATTAAGGTGTTTCTTTATGATCATTCTACATGTATGAACAGTTAATACATGTAGGATTTACTCAGCTAAAGCCAACACTTTTGTTTACAGGCACCTTGTCTGTGGATTTTTCAATAAACGAGACTGTTTTGTTTCTTATAGGAAGCCAGTATACATTCATGAGATTTCTGGGCGTTTTGATGTCGGAAACTTGCCGTCCTATATTGAATGTGACCTGTACTTCAGAGAAACACTTCAAGATGTCGAGTCTTACATGGTGTAGAGGAAACCGAGATGAACTGAAGCATCATATTTATTTTGCCATGTTCAAAAATGATCCAAGACCAGCAGATAATCAGTCATTTTCCAATTAATATTTTCTATTAAAAATTGATTTTTAAAGTCTCTTCATTACACTTTACTACTTGAGTTTTTCTACTCAGTGAGGAGTCTTGTGCATTTGTCGGAGGCCCTCTCCCGGTGGTCCTCCATCTTTGCAATGCGGGATCCAAACTGCATGGCTCTCTTGGGCAGGACAGCTGATTGGCCGAGACCCAGCTGTCTGGCTGCCAGTCTCAGCAGCAGTTTCTCCCCGACGCCTCGAGGGAGGGACAGGTCCGCCTTCTCCCACACAGGCAGAGAGTTTAGGTAGCTCACCACATCTTCATCCAAGTAGGGAAATCTGCAGGGAGAGGCAGGGGTCAGATACTAGGCTCGAAATGGGATTTCTTCACACTAACGGAACTAAATGTACTTTTCACGTTTAGTTCCGTTAGTACCCCTTATGTCGCGTTCACACCAAAAAAGAGTACAGATGCGGCTTTCACACCAGCGCTTTTCCCTTTCTAGCTCCGAGCGGGAGCTTTTCTGGTTCAGCTCCGGTTTCCCTTTTCTGCTCCCGCTCTGTTCACACCGCCCAGAGCTGCCGCGGCTGCGTCATGACGTCACCGTTTACGTGCCTGCTTCATAAAATCCAAACCGCGCGGAAATCCCTCACATCGACAACAACAATGGCCGATTGTATTGAAGCGCTGTTCGCTTTGGTTATCCTCTTACGAAACGAAATGGAAGGCATCGGACGACTTTACAAGGGACGACTTTACTTGGAACTTTACAAACATCACATGCGAAATGCAAGACTTCTTTGTGGTCTTCAGCATCTACTTCAACGACGAATCTGCCCCTGCCCCCGCCTCGACGTAAGCGACGCCGCCTCTTAGCTCCGAAGCTCTTGCCTCTAGACCGACAATTTTTTGGAGCTGGAAGTGAACCGGATTCCGGAGCTAAGAAGCGGCGCCTCTGCGGTGTGAACAGGAAAAAACGGTACTTTTCAGGCTCCAGCTCCGAGCCGGAGCTGAAAACGCGTTGGTGTGAAAGGGGCATGAGTGCCGGGAACTTTTACCCCCATTTTTAGTGCCTGCTGAGAGATGGTACTTTCCTGGGGGGAAAAAGTGCCCCAGTTCTGATATACAGGGCGAATTGCAAACCACGCCACGTAAAACTGAAATGTTTTGTAGAGCCGCCATTTTATTATCCTCGCATTATTAGCATTCGCCCAGCGCACAAACGCAGAGAGACTTGTGCTGCGTTCACACCGGACGCGATGCAATGTTTGGGGGCGGCGCGATTACATGTAAAGTCAATGCAGAGACGCGGACAGCCGCGAATTCGCTCCGACGGCAAGCATGAAGCGGTGGACACGGCGTGAATCACGCGATTGAACGGTGCCGCGTCAAACGCGAGAGTTCCATTTTTTCAACTCGAGTGTCAAATTCACTTGACGCGTTCTCGCGGAAGCCAATCAGCGGTGAGGATCTCAGCCTGCCGTCACTGACGTTCAACCAGAAAACATCAGCTGTTAGCAGTTAGCACACAGAGATCACAGCTCCTCATATCTGTTCAGAAACTGGACAAAAGTTAAACAAGTACAAACCAGACTGTCTGTGTCATGGCGAATACAGTCGCTGGTTTAGTTATGTCTGTAGGCCGTTGTTATGAGTGTGGAGTGAGCATATACAATGTTAGCTTAGCCTGGTTGACCCAATCTCCATTCAGAAAACAAGCATTTTAAAAGGTTTTTCGCCTGCCGTCTTGTCTGCAGACTTGTCAAAGCATTAATTCATGGTTTTTACTAACTGGTATCAGTATGTTGTTACTTCGGCATCATTTAGAGACGTGTATCACAATTTAATCACGGTAAAATGTTCATTTTGTTGTTGTAGCTCCCGAGCCAGCGCGTCTTGTTTGAATGATGCGAGTAAACACAGCTGGCAGGCACGGTGAAACTCGAGCGTTTAGAGCGAAGCAAATATTCACATCGCGTCCGGTGTGAACGCAGCATAACCCCTAGATTCCACCGGGTCCGTCTGCGGCGCGGTCACTCTAGTCAATGGGTGCTATTCCACCAGACGCGTTACGGCTAGAAGCGTCTCGCCGCTGGGCTCTGCTCGAAATAGGATTGAAGTCTATTTTTCAACGCGACGCAGCCGTAAGGTAATGTCGGGCAGGCAGGAAGTGGAACGTTCAGAGCATATATTTATATATATATATAAAATTAGTGTGTGTGTATATATATATATATTATATATACATACACACACACACACACTAATTTTGCAGACCCTATCCCTCCGTAGTCTTTCAAGTAGGAGGAGAAAGGCCAGCGTTCTCCTCCGGTTTACAGGCACTGTGTAAATTATATATATAGAATCATTATGACGATGAATGCATTTTTTTACCACTAAAATACAGCAACACATCTTTGATTCATGTCGTTTATAACTGGGATATTACAATTATTATTAATTGTGTCTGCACAAAGTAGTCTGCCCAGGAAATATGCCCAAATCAACAAAAACTGCGAGCCGGCAGGCAAGACGCTCCGCTTCTGAAACGCGCCCGGTAGGGTATGACGCAGGAGGAGGCCGGACCAAAACCGCGGCGCAGCCGTAACGTGCCGCAGACGGACCCGGTGGAATCTAGGGGTAACGGCCCCTACACACGGCGGCGTGCGTTGCCGCTTGGCAGTGGAACCAACGCGGTTCCAGGGCCGGTTCGGAGCTAGAGCCTGATAAGCACCGGTGACGTCATGACGCAGCAGCAGCACCAGTCGGTTGTGTAAAGCAGACGTAAAGCAGTAGAAACACTTTCGCAAGCAAAGGAGAAGAAGAAAAACTGAAGCCTTTAAAGTCAAAAGTGTAAATAATAATAAAAACCCTTGATTTATAACTTAACATCTCTGTCTCCTCTTGATCTTGAGTATATTATAAAGAATAGCCAGTTAATTGAAGCAGTATACAGTTCTGTTGTATGCGAGTGTTGAGGGCTGTATCCATAAATCTCTTAATGTTGCCCTCAAAGTGCACCAGATTGATGCATTTAACTTCAATTTAAAGAAAAAAATCGTCCCGGGGGAGCACGCCCCCGGACCCCCTTAGAGGAGGTGAGGTCCCCCCACAAATAAACAGGTTCATATGGATAGGATACTAGATAAGTTTGCTCACTCATTATATATAATGATAATATATACGTTTCATTGCGGAGGACCCCCTGTTTTGTGTCTCCCCCACTTCTTAAACCAAAGTTACACACTTGATAATATCTACTTGTAAATAATAATAAAAACCCTTGATTTATAACTTAACATCTCCGTCTCCTATTGATCCAAGTATATAATAAAGAATAGCCAGTTAATTGAAGCATTATAGCACAGGCCTTTGTCAGATGGTATATTACGCTGTTTTTTTTCTTCGAATAGTTCTCTCTCTTTTCACCATACCCGTGTTTGCATCCCTGACATTTGGTCTCAGCATTTTACCGATCCTAGTATTAGGATTATATAAACGGCGAAGCACTGTGGGAATCTAATGCCTTGCTCAGAGGAACCTCTACAGTACCGAGGAGATGTACTTCTCTCAGAGTACCTCTCCATTCTGGGACTGTTTAGGCACGTGACTGACAACCCTCTGGTTCCAAAGTCACTAAACTTTGTTTTAGGAGTGTCCCTTTGGTTTGTCCTGCTTGCATCCCACAAGAAAAAAACGATTTAAACATTATCCTTAATGGTGAAGTCAAAATATTTGCAAATATCTTACAGTGTGACTATTGGACAGATAAAATAGGCAGCTTCAAGACATGCCTTAAGGCTCTGCTGACATGCATATCAACAGCCGCACCAAGTCACCTTTATTATCAATATCTCTTGAGTGTGTGGTACAGACACAACTATTTGTTGACCGCCTTTTTCCACCTCAAAAACATTGCTGTCTCCGCCCATCACTCTCCTCCTCTGCTGCTGAAACCCTGATTCATGCAATCATCACTTCACAACTCCACTACTGCAATAGCATCCTCTACGGCAGGGACGCCCACACTTTGTTGGCTGGTGAGCTACTTTTGAAATGACCAGCTCACCGAGGTCTACCAACCGAAAATAAAATCCCAAATTGCAAGGGTTGCTGAATAACACGTTTTATTTATACATGGGACAACTACAATAGGGCTGCAACAAACGACTCATTTGATAATCGATTAATCTATCGATTAATGAAACGATTAATCGACTATTCGGACTATTACTGTCTGCCTTGCACAATTTCTCAAACGCTCTGATTTAGCCATCAACTTTTAGATTTAGCTTGAGGTTGTTTTAGGCATGTGGAAACTAACAAGGAAGACAATAAAGATTAATACTTGATTCAAAAATACATATTATTAAATTAACAAATTGTTTACAAAATGAAAATTGCTTTTTATTTAAATTAAATACATAATATTTCACATCAAAAGAAACAATGTTTTAACAAACCGTATTAAATAATGTGATGACAGAACTGTAAACAGAATAGCTGAAACTTTAACAAACTAAATAACTCAGTTTCCTCTAATCATTAACCCATGTTTGAATAATGGAGTTAACTCCGTGTGTTGCTGCTAGCATACAGAACACCTGACGTGGAGACGTTCCTCGTGGACGGGGCTACAGAGCTGCTAGAAAGACAGTCCAACCCGGTGCATTCCTCCGTCTGGATGTGGAGCACTTTTGATAAATGTTTAGACACATTGCTCGTGTTACCGCTGAACTCTCTTGGTAACGAGCATCGTCCACCTCGAGACGGGTAACATTTAACCACACCTTGGAGCGCTTCTCTCCGCCATCCCCGCCGTGTGTTGCTGCATGTAGCAGCTGCGTGTGTGTAAACTGCCCCGCCCCCTCGCACACAGACGGGGGAGAGAGATCTCGCCTGGATTGGAAAGATCAAAAATACATCTACCATAGACGCATTTGTTTGTTAGAAACGAGTTGGCGACAATAAGACTGCGAGATAATGTTTGTGTAGCAATAATACATGACCTTTCTCAACTCGCTACTCGGAGGGAAGTCGCTGCTATGCCTTGTGAACACTCCGATAACGCCTCTCCACGTTACCTTTCTTTGGCAGAGCGACGCTTGCTTTTCAAATAATAACCTTTGAATGTGACATCACAACAAAATATTCTTCCTCTCATTCCGGGTGGAAGTGGTCTTTAGCTTCTTGCTCGGTCCCGCACTCATTTTGTTGTTTGTCTCTTTAACTTCATTTGAGTTTTCCCGGCACTTGAACGCCTGAATTAAGTGGCACGGAGGCCAAGGGAGGAGGGATCAAAACCTGTTTTGTCTATTTTAACAGAGCTGGATTTTTTTTTATGAATGACTCGCGATCTACCAGCATTACGTACTGGGCACCCCTGCTCTACGGCATACCATCCAACCTCATCAATAAACTCCAACATATCCAGAACTCTGCTGCCCGCCTCCTCACCCACACCCGCTCCCGAGACCACATCTCTCCCGTCCTCCAGAACCTCCACTGGCGTTGAAGTCCGTCAAAGAATCAACTTCAAAGTCCCCCTCATTACTCACAAAGCCCTCAACAATCAGGCCCCCCCCCTACCTCACAGACCTGCTGCACCACCACACCCCCCCCCTACCTCACAGACCTGCTGCACCACCACACCCCCCCCCCCTACCTCACAGACCTGCTGCACCACCACACCCCCCCCCTACCTCACAGACCTGCTGCACCACCCCCCCCCCCCCCCCCCCTACCTCACAGACCTGCTGCACCACCACACACCCCCCCCTACCTCACAGACCTGCTGCACCACCACACCCCCCCCCCCTACCTCACAGACCTGCTGCACCACCACACACCCCCCCCTACCTCACAGACCTGCTGCACCACCACACCCCCCCCCCTACCTCACAGACCTGCTGCACCACCACACACCCCCCCTACCTCACAGACCTGCTGCACCACCACACACCCCCCCTACCTCACAGACCTGCTGCACCACCACACACCCCCCCTACCTCACAGACCTGCTGCACCCACCACACACCCCCCCCTACCTCACAGACCTGCTGCACCACCACACACCCCCCCCTACCTCACAGACCTGCTGCACCACCACACACCCCCCCTACCTCACAGACCTGCTGCACCACCACACCCCCCCCCCCTACCTCACAGACCTGCTGCACCACCACACACCCCCCCTACCTCACAGACCTGCTGCACCACCACACACCCCCCCTACCTCACAGACCTGCTGCACCACCACACCCCTTCCGCTGCCTCCTCTCACCAGAAGCCAAACTCTTATCCATCACCTCCCGCATCAATCACCGGACCTGGGGGGACAGAGCCTTCTCCGTCGCTGCCCCCTCCCTCTGGAACTCACTCCCACAACCCATCAGACTGCACTGACCTCACCTCCTTCAAAAGACTCACCTCTTCAATCTGGCTTTTAATGTGTGATTGTTTTTGTATTATTTGACTTTAACTATATATTTATTTGTTGTTCCTTTCTTTTATTTCCTCTTCACTATATCTGTAAAGCATCTTTGAGCACCTGTAAAAGCGCTAACAAATTAAATCTATTATTATTATTATTATTATTATTATTATTATTAACTAAATGTACCACCGTCCCAAAGATTAAAATATCGACATATACAGCTCTGAAAGAGATGAACCCTGCAAATGTTTCTTAAATATCTACATGTATTGCAGCCATTCCATTCTAGTGTCTGTTGAATTCCAACACAGAGACATTTAGTCAGCAGTTTAAAAAAAATCAAATATTTATTTTTATTTGACTCAAACACATACCTCTATAAATAGTCAAACCAGAGAAATTGAGAAATTGGTCTATTTATTTTTTCCAGAGCTGTATGTTTATATACACATCATTAAAAGAAAAGCTCACTAACCTGGCCTCCTTCCCATGGTCCCCTATCACTCTGTCGTCTCTGCCCAAATTCCTGGAAGGGATCCTGGCCAGCTCCATGGCCAGTTCCTGGACCAGTCCCTGGTGTCCAGACGTCTTAAACCGGACTCTGTGTCGGGAGTAGCCTGCCAGCTGCTCGTCTGCTCCGATGCCGGTCAGAATGACCTGCAGCACAGAATAGCGGGTCAATGTGTTTGTTGTTGATTGTAAATATCTCTCTTAATGTATTTTAGTTTTGATAAAACTAAGAAAAGCACATTTATGTATTGTTATTTTAGCAATTGTCACTCTACTTTTGTCCCCACCACAATAACTATAGTTAAAGAACCCAGGGGGGGGTTGTTTGTTGTGCTTCACCTTTGCAGAGGATGTGAAAGGCTTCTGGTCCCCGTCCCCCGTGATGAGGCCCGCCCCTCGGGCAGCGAACCACACAGCACAGCCGATGCTGTCGTCCAGCACCGTGTCCAGGGGATGCACCAAATGACTAATGCGCTCCCGACGGGTTTCCTGCAGCTCCTCTTTTGTGACATTGATTTCAACAAAGTTCCACCTCCTTTCAGGGTTTAGCTGCTGGAGCTCCTTGAGACCGGCTCTCCCCGTTATTCTGTCCGGAACATCGAACGGGCTGGAGGTCAGGGACTCTGTGCCACCAGTCCTACACTCTGTGGGCTTCTCTTTGTGCTTCACAGGCTTCTTTGCAGACTCTTTCTGCTTCTTGGGCTCCTGTAGCTGGAACGCTACGTTCAGGAGGTCTATGGGTTGGTGTGCAGGAATGTGACGCTCAGCTAAGGCGGCCAGGATCATTGAATCTATACCTCCGGAGAACAGAATGGCAATTCTGGCATTGTCATTAGACGGAGCAGAATTGCCCTGTGATGGCAGAGCCTGCACGCGACGCCTAACTGCCTCGCTGAGAACACCAATGAGACACTTCACCGCCTCGCCTCTCTCTCTGCCTGCAGGCAGCTGCTCCAGATCACAGGGATGAGCGTTTGGATGCATTTCTTCCTGGTGTAAAGACTCGGGGATGGATGTATTGAGAGGGCACACAGGGGAGGTCAATGCAAGGCCCGCCCGGTTAATAACAGCAGTGCAGCCGCTCG
This sequence comes from Pseudochaenichthys georgianus, assembly GCF_902827115.2. Taxonomy (NCBI): domain Eukaryota; kingdom Metazoa; phylum Chordata; class Actinopteri; order Perciformes; family Channichthyidae; genus Pseudochaenichthys; species Pseudochaenichthys georgianus. The sequence goes on from NC_047523.1 coordinate 2,412,275, forward strand.
GCACAGACTCTAATATAGCTTGAGTGCAGCTATAGGAAGGACCATTTTCTCCGTGAGCCCAGGGATAAACCTCAAATGTTACACAACCTGCCTCTGAGACTGCCTTCAGGTCAATCCGGTACACACCAGCTGCTGGGACTTCCTGCCACGCAGATGCAGCAGGTCCAGCACAGTGGGCTCCCACAGAAGTCAGGGTCAAGGCTTTGACCTCTGCATCAAACTTCCACAGCAAACTCCTCCTACCAAGGAAGTCTCGGCCGAACCAGAGGCAGTCCCCAGCCTTCTGGTAGTAAATAAAGCCCCACGGCCCGCGTACAGTGGAGAGGAAGGACAGAATCTCTGTAGAGCTGCTGCAGGACGAGAGCCGCTGAGAGACAACAGCAGTGTCGTTCTCCTCAGGCATCACTGGGACACCTCCAAAAATCTCCCCGTTCCATACCAGGACATTTCCTCTGCTGTCTTCAACTGGCTGCGGGGTGAGAAGGCCTCTCAGGTGAAGAACGTGGGCAGAGAATACACACTGATAGCAGGGCTTCGTGCTTTTAACTGTGAGATTCTGACTCAAGTTGGGCCCTCTTCTCTTTAAATGTTCATAAACTGTCTTGTCCCACTCAAACTGAGTGGGGGACAGACTCAACAGACAGAAGATACCACACATTGTGGTGGTTAGTCTTATATATCCTGCAGATCCTTTTTCATGTCATCCAGTTCCTCTGTAGATAAAATTGATAACCAGTTATGTCCATGAAACTATTGTGCAGCCTCAGTTGAGAATCAACGTGACAGACATCTAGGGAGTGTATCTGTTCAAATTATATTTCAAAATGTACGGCTCTTAACTTACGTTTGCATGCCCCCAGTGTGTGACTTCGATCTGCTAGGAAAAAAATGTTACTGTTCCTCTGCTGGATGTAGACTTTCTGGGGGAGGGAATACACACAAATTGTACCTAAATATACAGATTTTCTGAGAGATACAAGAACTGTATTTAGATGCAATTCTATTTACCCTGTTTTTCTTCAGATTGGAGAGCTCGTCCACGACCACCTTCTGCTCCTTGATCTGAAAGTTAGAAACATGAATTTATTTCTGACCTGATAAAAGTTATAACTTCCATGGTAAATTCTTTAGAGACATGTAGCATGTAGGAAAGAGAACATTATTCTGTTAATTTACATATTAACGTAGATATTCTGTTGAGTTGTGATGACATATGCTACATGTTTACCAGCTAATATTTAGCTTCACATTAGCCAGCAGCTACATGTCACCTTTCTGTTCAGCTCCTCCTTCACCACAGACTGTCCCTCACAGTTATCGTCGTTATCCCGACCTTTTGACGACATGTTGGTGAGGTTTCTATTATGTATGTAGTTGAAGATAATTCATTTCAGTGTGGTAAAGACACGCTCAGCTGCTTTGAAAGCGTTTCCGGGTGCAGAGGTCTGTCCGAGGAGACTCTGCTGCCTCCTGCAGGTCGGCGGGAAAACGGCAGTATTAGTGACCGTGTATCCTGAGGACACCTTCATGAGTCCCAGAGGGGATGAGCTAAAATAGCAAAACCTTCATGGAAATGACTCAAATTACAATATATAAAAGCACGCATCCAGGCAGACAACAATACAGTAACAATATTTCTTTTTAAATAAATAGGTTTAGCATGCAATTAGTATGAGCAAGGCAAGTTTAGCATGCCTTTCAACACAAGGTAATTCAAAGTGCTTTACAAAAATGAAAGATATTAAGAAAATGGCATTTAAAAACAGTCATTAAAGGTATAGTAGAGGAACAAACCCCCCAAAAAGGCTTTAGTTATCGAGATACCCCTACCCGAGGTAGAACAAAGCACAACCATGTTTTTTCATTACTTTAATATAATATAAATCTAGTTTATGAAACGGATAGTTGTATACAAATATTTTAGCCCAAAATTATTATTTTTGGTAAATGTTTGTAACTTTCCCATAACCGAAAATAGTGAAAATGTGGGCTCCTCTGAAGGGGGCTGTGTTGGCCTTATCCCATGTATCTCTGGAAATATTTATCAGAATGTCACCACATTTGGCCTAAAGGTTCACAGAGAGGTAATCTGCATACAATAAAGCAACGATTATAGCAATACCTTTTACCATCTTTGTAATATTAACACTTAAACACACATAAATCATAGGCGGAAATGGAATAGGAAATAGAAAATGCTAAATATATGTTTATGATTTTCTGTCATTTTTAAACTAAAGAGTCCAATCACCCAAAAATGTAATTTATATGTACCAGAGACTCTTATCTTTTCATAAAAATAGTTTTCTTTACGATTCACTTCACCCTCTGCTATCACCAGCCTCTAACCAGTGCAGCCAAAATGGCCGTCAGAATGGGGCCCTGTGGGTGTACCGACATGTGTGAAGACAGAAAGCATGAGATCAAAATATATTATACCTACATATTATAATAATGTTTTTTATTATAATCATTATTATATATGCTTTATATATCAAACTTTTATATTCCAAACACAGTTTTTGTTTGTATTTTACATCATCTTTGAATAACACAGTTGATACTGTAGATACTGTGATCCAATGAGCTAACAGGTTTCTTGGCATAATATTTTCACATGATTTAAATAAACATGTTCAATTATTAGATTGGATAAATCAAATATTAATCTTTAATGAATGATACAGTATATGTTGTATAGAGCAGGGGTTCCCAAACTTTTTGTGCCCAAGGCACACCAAAGGACAAGTACAAATCTCAAGGCACACCTATTGTGCAAAATAGCCCTTATAACACGTGTTATCACTCATATCATGTAAAATATCTGTAAATGTGCATAATTATTTACTAATGCCAAATAAAATGTGACAAAGACAACTATATTACTCATGAAATATTTATTAACGAAATATTTCAGAAATTAATTTGAAACTTTATCAAATTAGGCTTCATCAAAGCAGCAACACACTCATTTAAACCAGACAGGTCACACAATTAAAAATGAGGCAAAGGAAACTCAGCAGAAATTCAGCACAGAGAACTGCATGGTCCTGAACTACAAATTATAAATGTAACATGAAACATGAAACATGTGCTATTGTAAATATTTTTGCCGACTTACAAATTAGTGAGATACATGTGCATGTCGGGGCGCACAGAATTTGTTCATCCTTGGTGGCACTGAGGAGAGGGCCACTCGCAAGTCCTGTTCAACAGAGAGCCGTGACCTCCTGTTGTTCTTCATGTAAATCAGAGTAGAGAACGCCAACTCCAGAGATGGGGTCGTTACTTTAAAACAAAAAAAAGTAATATATTACACTACTTCGTTACTATCTACTTTACACGCGCATGCGTGAGTGGCAATAACTTTTCTTACCAGCAGGCGACGGTAGTGTGTATTTGTCATTCAAAACAGGCAACAACCGGAAGACAGAGAAGAAGAACAGACTACGTGATATAAACAAACAACAAATAGCTGTGCGTTAGCTTCACCTTAGCATGTGTTCTTTGCAGGTGTTTGTTGAGGTTTGACCTGGGCTGCAGTCGAATAGTCCAAAGATCAGCTCCTAAGTTCTAACCCTATCGTCTATTCCTTGACCTCTGAGTGAAACGTCACGGGGTTAAGGGATAGTGGATAGGAACAATCAAAAGGACTTAGGAGAAGAGACTGCGGTACTTTAGAAAATCCGAATGCACTTTCACTATCCGACGTGTTTATGATGCGCCAGCAGACGTCATGAATGTGCGTCTGCTGCTGTGGGGAAACTACAGTTTTCTATACAGCGGACTACAACATGGATGTTCAATAAGAACGAGGGACTACTGTGAACTCATCTAGAGACTCTGCACCGTGCTCTGATGCTGCTGCTTTGCTTTATGAACGTGGACAACAGAGAAACAGATTCTTCATGACCAAAGTTGGAATTGAAATAAAAAAGGAAAGTGAAACTTATGCTCATCACCCTCTCCCTCCGGTCCACATTAATACAAATGATCCCAATACGTATGATTGATGAAAATATCTTAAAATCAATACAAATGTATTTATTATAAACGTTAGTCCTTAACATCTATCACTGTGTATATCACCATTCAAACATCTTTTAAAAGTTGAACAAACTCCACACAGCTCAGTAAAGACTGTGAGATGTTGACTTTATTTGATAATTTCAGTAAAAACTAACGTTCATATTTCTCTTTTTGATTATAATACTAATGAACGTTCAGAAAAAAGCACTTTGGCAACTTACCACCTACGTTTTAAAATGCTTAATAAGCACCGTAACTTTCAAGATATAATTTCTCGGTCATAATCGGTTGTTTCCGTGAACGGCCGACTGTTGAGTGACGGCAAATGCTGCGGCTGCAATGCATTGTGGGGCAGCATTTTCTCCTCTCCTTTTGGTTAGGGAGGTCCAGTGGTTCCTAAGCTAAAGGAGGTTATAAAGGAAGTTTGAAACCTCCTTTCCTTTAATTTGGAGAATTGGAACGTCACTTATCATGGCTGCCACTGAGGGACTTCCGGGTCATTTCACTTGGAAGGTTCCTAAGCTAAATGGACTATTAGAACGCAACCCGTGTCTCCTTAAATATCCTTGCGTCAGCGTCTCACGTGTTGGGCGTGCTCTCTTCTGACCATATTTGGAAGTACAACTTTCGCGGCCGCAGCTAGACCCTTCTCAGCCACCGTAGTGTCGTGTCAGGTGGGCGTGTCGTGTACCATCGTGTACCGTCGTGTACTGTCCGCGGCCGCAGCTAGACCCTTCTCGAACAGGCTGACATGCCACACAAACAATGATGCCGCGGTCCTAGCGCCCTTCGCATACAGCACACAAACACACAGCCAGACACACTGCATTGCGCGCAAACAGAAAAATATTTTTTATTTTTCCCTTTACACGGGAGTCCGGGACAAACAAAGTCCCGTACGGGACACGCCCCTTTCGACTCAAATACGGGGCGTCCCGGCTAATACGGGACGGTTGGCAACCCTACTAGGATGTATTCATTATCTTTACTTATGTTGCGGTCTTTTCAGCAGCGCCATCTCTAAAACGGCGATACAGTCACTACCCATCATTTACATTTCACCGTGACATGGACACAAATGTAACGTCAGCTTAACTCATGGCACGAATCCAGACTCTCCTTTGGAAAACATTGGCCGGGAAACGATAGAACGAGCACGTTTCATGCGAAGACCTGTGGCTGCAACCTGGAGCAAAGCAACAAACCATTGCGTAGCTAACTAGTAGCGCTAGCTTTAGCTAACGTTAGCTAACGAAACAAACTGCCGAATAAAATTGGAAAACACTGGTAATTAATTGTTCTATAATTTGTAAAACTACGGTGTTAAAAACGACAATTTCAAATCGTTCAGATCAGATCGTTCCCCGGAAGTTCATGGCGGGCAATGTGAATGCATTGATAACAGGAGATAGAACTACGATTTTTGGTAATTATTAGTGAATAAAGGTTTTGATTTGCAATATTTATACAACAAATCGATATGTGTATGTATTTACATCAATATGTTTTAAAAAATAAAATAGAATTTGCTAATATTAAGTGATAATATTAGGATTAGTGTGAACCACTAGTTTACATGTAAAGGCCGATTTCGGCTGTTTTCGTAAGTCGGAAGATGAAGCGTGTCCTGGCGCCCAAACTCAATTTGGTGTGTCCCGCACCGTCGACCGTGACACGCCTTATTTAGACTGGCTGACCCGATGCATGTGTAACAGTCAGTGCTTGAATTGGAATGAAAAAGGTGCCAGTACTCTAAAATCAGCATCTTTTTCAAGTCAATTTTATATATACAGCCCACAAACAAGAATTTGGCTACTATAATGCTGGTGGGTTTGTCTCTTTACTACTGTATATTTTAGAAAGGTTCACTGTACTTAACATTTTTTATGATAGGCAGCGGATATGGCTAAAGCTCAGTAAGGTCAATATTAACTGAAAATATAGCAATCAAAGTCTAGATCTTCTGCTGAAGACACATGAAGCAGAGACCTTTCCGGTGAGAGCCCCTCTGGTGGTGTTCAACATTAATGACAAGGAAACAAAGCTCTGGTCAGAAGCATTTTTTATAAAAAGCTTTAACAAAATTAAGTATTTCTGTACATTTTGAATGCAATCTAACTTTCCAACTCAGAAAACGAAAAACGAAAAAGTGCCAAAAGTCTTCTCACATGGCTGAGCTGCTTTGCAATATACTTCACCACTGAAGAATACAAATATGTATAAAGTAAACTATGATGCAATCTAACTTTCCAACTCAGAAAAATGAGAAAGAGCATGAACAAAGAACATGTAAAAACAAATGCAAAATGTGCACAATCTAAAATGAGAAACTGTAACTGCAAGTAACAAAGTCTGAGCCATGGTAAAGAGTTACATTGAACACCAAGCTGATCAGATAACTCCCTGGTTGGTCTGAAGTCCTTCTATCTCCAGGATCTGTACAAATCGGCACATTATGCCAAAAGTCTTCTCACTGGGTGAGCTGCTTTGCAATATACTTCACATTGTTAGAAAAGGCTCCAGAAGGCCTTGGTGTCACAAACGAGCTGAGGACCAAAGTGCAGAACACGGGGAACCAGGGATAGTCGGTAACCAGCTTTATTGATGGCAATAGGCTGGTAGGAGACAAAACGGCAGATAGTAGGCAAAGGGCTGGTCGGGGACAGGCGAGGGTTCCAGGAGAAAGCAGGACGGGAGTCGCAGGTAAAGAACGGGTCAGGGAGCAGGCGAGGCAGGCTGGTCAGGGACAGGCAGGGTCGAAACCGGGAGAGCAATCTGAAGGGTAATGCGGGAAAGACTGGCATGCTGCAAAGTACGATCTGGCACTGAGGTGAAAGTGAAGTGGGCCTAAATACTAATGGAGCTGATGGGTGCAACAGAGTGAGAGAGAGACAGGGTGTGACTACCAGGTGACTAAGGAAAGTTAATGCAGAAAATAGGTGAGTGAGAAAGCAAACTGTGACACTTGGGGACATCAGTATCAGGGGCTGGAGCTGGACAGGCTCTTTCATCAGCACTTCTCCTTCCCTTTGCCAGCCAGGACCTCACATACTGTTCCGGATTGAACTGTCCTAGTGATGGTCCATTACATTGAATGAAAACCAGGCTGGCAGAGAGAGCATTCCTTTTTGCAGTAAGGATATCGTTCATGCAGCTGAATGCCCGCTCACACTCACTAGTGGAGACAGCGATGGTTCGGACTGCTTTCAGTAGAGGCTCCATGGCAGCAGGTGTACGGGATGCCCTGGTTTCCTTGTATTCGCGAAAGCCCTGAACAGTCTCTCTTCTGTCCACTTTCAGCACTTCGCACAAACGTAGCACCTCTACGTCCCCATACTGTACGTCTAACTCCTCTTCAGGCCAACTTCCAGGATGGATAACTTTCATGTCCTGGATTAGCTGATTGTCCCGGGCCTCCCGGCCATGTAATGGGATTTCTCTTGTGCTGACATGAGAGGAGGTTGTGGAAGTCATTCTGTGTCTCAGATTCTCTACCATACTGCGGAAAAACTGACCTGCATGAATCTGTACAAGCCTGCCATTCTCACGCAGGGGCAGGGCAACACCCTTGAAGGACTTCTCAGCTAGAGCTGTATGAACTGTAGTCATGTGTGGGCCAGGCATGGTGACCATGGATTCAAAAACTCGTATTTCTCGAGTTAAGAGCCTATCTGCTGTAGGCAGTGTCATCTCTCTTTTTTGGAGTTGCCGAGAGAGGTCGCTGAGCTCTGTGAGCGCATCGTACATCAGTCCCAGATTGCTGACAAACGTTGCAGATGTGAGCACATCATCCAGGCCCTTGTACTTTGCTCTGTCTCTGGAATCCCTGCTCGTGTCGTTTGCAGCATTTGTGAAGTGATCATGAAGCACTCGGTAGTTTTCCCAGACTGCTCTGACGCTCCTTTCACTTGAAGCCACCCAGCGGATGGACAAAACACGCCCTATCACCAGGAGACGCTGTCCGACTGCTTGCGCTAACTGCCTCTGATTTTTGGGGGAGGCATGGAACAAGGAATAGAGTTTGTCAAAAAAGATCTGGAAATGATTGAGCCCTGAGACCTCCTTGACCACATCCCCAACTGCCAGCTCTAGACGATGATTGGAGCAGTGCCACACAAACAGGCTTGGGAATTTACTACACAACTGGGTAGCAACGCCTGTTCTCTTCCCTAGCATGACTGAAGCCCCATCACATGCAAAAGAAACGAAACACTGACCTAAAAAGTCCTCGTTAAAATCTCTTCCAAGACACTCCATTAACGCCTTTGTGATGTCATCAGCCGTTGTTCCATCCAACTCGATCAGCTCCCAAAAAAACGTTTCGGGCTCAGCATCAGCTAATGCTGAGCGTAGACACACAACAAGCACCGTTTTACCACTAATAGTGGTAGATTCATCGACCAAAACACAGTTTTCTTTGGTTTTCTGTAATGTCTTTTGCCATTTTTTTCTTCAGCTCATGAGCTATGTGGTCGATGATTTCGCCACAGGTTTTATTGGAGTGCAAAACCCTGCCCACGTTCAGCCCATTCAGTTTATGTACATTCAAATCAATTGGCATGTCTGTGAATGGCCGGCTATGTTTGCCAATTTTATATGCCGTTCGAAAAACTCTGATAGTGGTGTCTAATTCAGATGTATGCATAGACTGCACTTGATGTTGAATAGTTTCACGTGAAGCAGATGTAAGGATGTCAGCAGCTTTTACATGGGCTTGTGATTCTTTATGTTCTTTGATTTTTTTTCTCAGGCTAGCTTGTTGTTTGCCCTTGTCAACACCGAAATTAGACACTGCACACTCACCCCATTCAGTTGACAGTTTCAGTCCTTGTCCAGTGTGTATTCCCAAAGATTTGACATCTCTGCATATCCGACATCCTAGCTTCTTATCTTTAAGAAGGAGCCATGCATTGGTCTTGCAAAAATATTGCACCTGGTCCGTTGTCCAGCAGTCAGGTGCATCGCTTTGCCCGGTGTTGGTGGTGGCAGTTGCGCCAGCAGCAGCTAACGTTAGAGGCTCTGGAGGAGGCGGCGGAGCTAGTGCTAATGCTAATGCACTAGAACTTGGAGCAGGAGGATCAACCAAAGAAAGCTCCCCATCAGACACAATTTCCAACACAGGCACAGCATTCTCTGTATTTGAAGTTTCTTCCGGCGACAACCGCTGTCTTTTTGCACTTTTATTAATCCACGCTAACATTTTAGAAATGCTAATTTGTGACGTGACTTGCTTTCCTTCTCTCGGGGGCGTGCCTGCTCTGTTCTATCACTCTACATAGCCACCCACTGGGTGGGAGTTGCACTGCATAAACACAACACACGTGCATCTAGGTATGTAAATTGTAAAGCATTAAAACATGGTTTTACTAACAGTTTTCAGTATGTTGTTACTTCGGCATTATTATTATTATTATTATTATTATTATTATTATTATTATTATTATTTTGAAACGTGTATTACTATTAAATCACGGTCAAATAGGTTAATTTTGACATAGTCGTTTCCACCACAGTATTTACATGGAGAAGATAAGCCCCGCCCCCTCTCCAGCACGTTCTGTTTGAATGACAGGAGTAAACAGCTGACAGCCGCTGTGAAACTCCAGCGGTTAGAGGGATGAGAATGTCCGTTCGGCACCTCATGACGCATCTACTGAGTACCGGGCGGCTGTATATATATATATGGATGTATAATAAGAACGGCGGGAGAGTGTTGAGTACTGGCACGGTGCATGAGTACCGGAGTACCGCCAGCATGCCGGTACTGAGCAAGAAGTGCCGGTACTCCATGGGTCAGAACCAGAAGTGCCGGTACTGCGTACCGGTGAGTACCGGCCCAATTCCAGCACTGGTAACAGTGTAAATAATGAATGTTTGTTTTATTAAATCCTGTTAAACTGGGACTACAGCCATAATTTTGTTATTTTATTTTATTTTGAAAAGCCGCAACCGGAAGCTAGTGTTGCGCTGAATGTGGTGCATTTTGGGAATCCGTCAGTATTAGAGGATTCTTAGCTTTGGGTGAGTTGTTGCTCTGTTCACTCAGTTGTAGATATAATAATAATTGTGATCTACGTGTACTATTTTGTGTATAATCTGTGCATTTATTGGTTAGCTAAATGTCTTTAGATTCTGTAGTGTATCACTTTTTAAAAGAATTGTACATAAACTGAGAGTGAGCCGTTTTCCAGCTAACTAGTTAGCCGCTAACTAGTTAGCCACTAACGTTGTGGAGGAGTGCACGTGGCATTTACGTTACTGACGTGAAACTTTCCTTTGTAGAGCAACATCTCACTGAACTGTGGCTAAACTGTGGATCTGTCTGTTTATTCCATGGTTTGCAGGTATGTTTATTTTGAACTGTTAAATGTTTTATTGAATACTGTTCATCTAAGTAATTTGATTAATCTTTATTGTCACAATTACAAACTAAATAGTTGTATGTTTGTAATAAATGTTATTGAGTTTCTTTATATTTAGAATCCTTTTTCTCTAAACAAATGATACCACTATACGATCACTGTAAAAGTATTAGAGGATTCTTAGCTTTGGAGCAACATCTCACTGAACTGTGGCTAAACTGTTGATCTGTCTGTTTATTCCATGGTTTGCAGAATAAACTAATTGATACCTCAAACTGACTCCGGTGAAGTACAAAAAGCAACAGCAAAGCAGGACCCAAGTGTCACACATGCTATTCATTTTCATCTCATCATGGCGATCTGGAATGACGCAAACGAAGACCTGCTCATCACCTTGATCCAGGAGAGGCCAGCTCTGTACGACATCACAGAGAAAAGGTACTCGAACCGAGTAGTGAAAACCGGACTCTGGCGAGAGATTGAAACGCAACTTGGTTTCTCGGGTAAGATTATCTTTTTCATCAATTGAGCTCTTTTTATTGTTGTTGTTATATTGTTGCTAGCTGTTGCTAGCTGTGCAGTTTGGCACTGCATATAGATATCAGGCATGAAAATCACTCACCTTTCGGCGAAATTCGCCGTTTTGAATCCAAATAGGTCGTTTGTGTGATTCATGTAGATCTGCAATACAAATATTTTTGGGGTATGGGGGGGTCTGGGACCCGGAGTAATCTGCGGCCGCGAGCTGTTATGTGCCATCATGACACGCATGGTGTTCTTTTTTTATATATTATAATGCAGCGCGCGCTGTGTGCTCGAGTCTTCCTGCCTGTCGGCTCTGCTGCTCCGCGATGATGGTCTAGCTTCAGCAGCCACATTACCTACGGGTGCGTTCGTTAATATTAACTGTGCGGTCCGGAGTCACTGTGGCACAGACTGGACCGCTGGTGAACAGCTGTTAGAACAAGTATCTCAAAATTGTACCCAAGTATAGTACTTGAGTTTATGAATTTAGTTACTTTACACCAGATGCCATAAAGATAGAAAGACTCAGCCTTGCACAGAGGCATGACAATAGATTTTCAAAATGCTCAACAGTGCTGCCAAAATTATAAACTGACTGCTACACAATTAAAATAAATGCTTTTAAATATTTCTATTAGATGTGACTCTTTAGCGTTTCTGTTATTATTAACTGCTGCTTTAGTTGTTTTGACTGCTAAAGTCCTCTGTTATTCTTCATTTTAAAGCCGATATTCCGTGGGGTCGGGGGGCTCGGGTCCTTGTCACCTTTTCCATATTTTATGAGTTTGCATCCCTGATAATACTTAGTAAGGAGGCCATAATATTGTTGACTCATGGCTGAAGTTAAGTTTCTCCAGCTCTCCCCGGGTTGGCAAAAAAATGCATCTCAAAATGCATCAGATTGATGCTTTTAAAATATGGAATATTCAACATTTTCTTCCGGGGGAGCATGCCCCCGGACCCCCCTAGAGGGATAATATACTTCTCACCTTTTTCACCCCTGACCCGTTTTCATGCCTGAGATATGAATTGGACATGCTAACTAGCCACAATGCTTACATCGTTTATTTGTGTGCTTCAGAGAAAGAGCTGAAGAATTGGGATTCTATGCGAACCCAGTACACCCGGTACACCCAGTACACCCGGTACAGGAGACTTGCCCCTTCGGGTAGTTGTGGAGCACAAAGGACGGGCCATCACGGTAACTAGTTTATTTGTTGAGTACAAATAAGTGTTTCTTGCTTCTTTCATTTACAAAAACATTATTTTCATTCATTTGGTGGTTACAGTGTTAAATATAACAATAACAGAATAATATATATATTATTCTGTTATAACTATTGATGTGCTCATCACCTTAATGTTGCAGCTGGTAAAGGAGGAGCTAATTGAAATGACATGATACTGCTGGGTAGCTTATGAAATTCACCATGGGATCAATAACGCTTTTATCTTAACCTATAATAATACATGATGAAATATGTCTTATATTTTGTAGTGTTCTGAATCTTCTAGAAGTATGTCTTTAGCATCTGAATAGAGCATCACAATGTGTCTACAATGCAGTGTGCGAAAAAGTGCACGTCCCACCGTCCGGGACGGGTTATTCACAACATTGGACAAGTAGATTTTTAAATTGACTTGTCCAATGGACAAGTGACGTTTTTCGCCGCTATTTATTGACAAATTATTGATAAATTCAGCTTACAAAAAGCATAACTCATTCGCAAATTGTCCGTGTCCGCCGTTGTTGTTTGCAACCGCTTTACGTTTTTTTACTCACTTACGTCGTGTCGTAAAACTGTGTGAAAATGTAAAATACGATGGCGAAGAAGAAGGTTCTAGTGGCCCCAAGAGGGCAACAAAAGATTTCTTTCTTTTCTAAGAAGGTTTGTACACATCATTCTCACAGTTGTAAAATGGTGTGTTACATTAACAAGGAAAATAATTGAAATAAATTATGTCCGAAAATAATGGATTAAGTGCTTGAAAGGGGACTTCTATTAATCCATTACATTACATTTAGCTGACACTTTTATCCAAAGCGATTTACAATCCCTGTGGGGAAATTCAGTAGGCCTAGTTCAAACAGCAACAGGGTAAGGGTGAAAAACAGGACAGCACAGATTCACACAGGTTCATCAAATCAAAAATAAAATCGAAGATAAAAATAAAAATAATGAAAAACTTAAATAAGAAATTAATAAAAAAAATAATAAAAAAGGGGTAGACCTATGTAAAATACTTTTTTCTTTTAAAAGGGGGGGATTGAAAGGGGCTCTTTATGTACCAAGGGGCTTGAAAGGGGCATATCAAATTATTTCAGAAAAAACCCCCAAAAAATGCAGAAAGGTTTGTGGGGAATCTACGAGTACCTAACATTCATGTTGACAAAAATCTATAATTTGTCTGCAAGAACAGGAGTCTGAACAACAGCCTGAACATGCTGAAACGAGTCCTCAGAAAGTCCCAGAGTGTGAGCAGAACGATGGCCCCCCCAGTCACGAGAAAGTCTCTGCTAAAAGGCCATGTTCCGTTATCTCACCAATGGCTGGTCCATCTAAAAAGGCCAAGAGTGACATCGCCCTGACACCCAAGAGGAAAAGAACATTCATTGAGACTTGGAAAACCCAGTTTCCATGGGTAAGATGTGTGGACGACATCATGTTCTGTGAGGTCTGCAGAGAATATCCATCCATTGCTGACCACAGCAGTAAACTGTACGAGGGTGTCACAGGGTCAAAACGCATTGAGACACTTCAGTCACACGAGTCCAGCAAATATCACCTTCTCTGCATTCAAAGGAAAGAGGTCACAGAGAAAGGCACAGGGCCAATGTTTGTGGCTCTCAAGAAGCAGGCAGAAAATATGGACGACCAACTGAAACCCATGTTCAACACTGCGTTTTATGTCGCCAAACAAAAGTTGCCTTTCCGTTCATTTGAGGGCCTCATCGAACTTCAAGAGAAGAATGGCATTAAAATGCCTACACAGTACCGGAACGATAAGGGGTGCAAGGCATTTGTGCAGGCCATTGCAGAAGTCGAGAAGGACAGAGTTTCTGAAGACCTCAAGGCTTCAAGATTCTTCGCTCTGATGGGAGATGGATCCACGGATATATCTGTGACAGAACAGGAGAATGTATATGTTAGGTAATTATTATTTTGAATTCTTTTGTAAGTCTTATTTAAGTTACATTTTATCTCCAAAAGGGCCTTTTGTTTATGAGTAATTAATTCACAATCATTTTATTGATGAATTTTATTAGTTTCAATGTTCAGTTAACTTAAAAGTTTTTAACAGGTAAAGTATATACATAAATTGTTTAAAGCGAATGAAGGTGAAGTTGCTTTTTAGTGTTCTTAGTCTTAAAAAAAGGTGAAGGCAACACTGGTGTGGGAAGGTTTATATAAGATAATCATTTAAAAAAATGTTATTGCACTTTATTGATGTACTTTATTTATTTTCTATCTTCAGGTATGTCAAAGATGGACTTCCAGCAACAGAGTTCATTGACATCATGGCTGTAAAGTCAGCTGATGCTAATGGTGTTCTGGCAGCTCTCCTCGAGGCACTACATCATGTCGACCTAACAGATGGAGACATAAAGAAGAAAATAATAGGCTGCACATTTGATGGTGCCAGCGTTAACCAAGGTGCCAAGGGAGGAGTTATTGTGAAGTTGCGGGAATTGTTGGGGCATGTACTCATTTCGATTTGGTGTGCTCCACATAAGCTGGAGCTGTCGCTCCTAGATGCCACCAAAGCCACTGACTTCATTGACATCGTAGAGAAAGGAGTGGACCCCATCTACAGATTCTACTATGGATCTGGTAAACGTAGGAGGGAGGTGAATGCCATATCAGCCGTTATAGACGAGGATCCTGTCTATTTCTCAGCACCCTGTGGCACTAGGTGGATGGCGTCAAGACTCCGGGCATACAAGGCTGTAATAAAAAATTACAACTCCGTCATCCTACACATGGAAGAGGCTTCAAACAGAAAAACAGACGAAGGAGCTAAGTGTGTGGGGTACTTGAAGGTACTGAAGTCTGCAAAGTTTGTTGATGGGCTCCACTTTATGGTAGATGTCTTGGAAGTGTTGGCCAACGTGAGTCTGGCATTCCAGAGTAATGATCTGTTCATTTATGATGTTGATGTAAAGTTGTGTGAGGCCAGGATCAAGTTGGAAGGCCTTAAGCATAATAGAGGTGATGTCTACACTGCCTACATGGCAACCTGCAAGGATGGCAAGTTTGACAGTAAGAACAATGGACACATCACTTCACTGAAAGGAACAGGTATTCCAGAAACAGTGAAGAATTCCTTCTTGGAGAATTGTGTGAAGTTCCTAGAGAAGAGATTTTCCTTCCTGAAGGATACCCCTTTCAGTGATTTCCATGTTCTTGACCCCAGGAACATCCCAAGATCAGATGCACAACTAGCTACATATGGTGATGTTCAGGTTATGAACATGGTGACCCACTTCGAGTCCGTTCTCAGTGAGGAGGAGGTAACCAACATCCCTAGACAGTGGCCAGCTCTCAAGGCCAGACTGAAGTACAGGCAGAGGCAGCCCGCCAAGGAGGTCATAAGTGACCTTCTCACTGAGAACCACCCAGATGTGAAGGACGTCCTGGTTCTGGTGTACATGATGGTCACCCTTTCTCCCTCCTCTGCTGCCGTGGAGCGTGGATTTTCCCTCATGAACCTCATAAAAACATCCAGAAAATCCCAGATGACCAATGAAACTCTGGGGTCACTCATGAGGGTCAGCCACATCACCACCACAGTGGCAGGGTTTGACCCAGAGCCAGCCATCCAGAAATGGAAAACATCTGCTAAGACCAAGAGGTATGTCAAAGCTGCCCCAAAGCCTGCTGCAGTGAACAGCAACTTACCTGTGCCTGTTGCCCCATAGCTCGGTGTGAGGAGAACCACTGGAGTGCTGCCCCACAGTTCGGGAGACAGCTGCAGTGAACAACCACCCTGAGCCTGAAGCCATACCTTTCTGCTAGCATGTCTACTAGTCCCACAGAGGAGAAAACATTATATTGTTAGTACTTAGTTGTTTTATCTTATTATTTTATATCTGTCATTCATTTGATGTGCCTTGATGGTAGAAGTTCAGAAACCAGACACTGTGAACATTATGAACAAATAAACAATAAAATGTTACCTACAGTAACCTAGATTCTTGTGTGCTTTATGTTGATATGTAATCATATTTAAAATAGGTGCAGCAATGCATGCACAAAGTATAGATATGGACAAGTGAAAAATGTATTCGGACAAGTACATTTCCAAACTCACTTGTCCATGGACAAGTACTCTCTAAAAACTTTTTCTCACACTGCAATGTACCTTTCACACTTGACCACACCCCAAACTAATGGCACACACATTTCAGGGTATTGTTTTGTTATGAATGCTTAGTAAACAGTTTTAAGAAGCCATGGTATTAAATCCAACTAACTGAATTTATTTTAAAAAATGTAAGGAACTGGCTGCAGAATCACCCCCGGTGGCACCAGCAGTGAAACCTCGACCAGCATCACCGAGGAGTCCTTCCACTTTGATGCTGAGCCCTGCCTGGCAGAATCCACCATCTGCACCACACCGGCACCGCGGCTCGGAGAGAGGCCAAGCACACTCAGCACTCGAAGGCCTCCGGCGAAGCGCAGGATGATGATACTAAATGAGACACTGTCTACCGCTGTTCATTGTTCAAGATTGAAATGTAAATGTGCAAGCCGTTTTTCTGCCCCTCTATTCACATGTAGCCTTTCATACGTGATGATTTCTTCATTCTCGAACTGTTGTGGAGCAGAACTATACAGTTGCAGGACTAGTCTCAAGTACCTCAATATAATGATAGTATGTCTGCACTTTGTGCTCATTTCATCATTAATTCATGTATTTTATATTCTACTAAAACTGAATCAAACCATAAACAAGGTGGCCTGTTGGGATTCATATATATATACAGTTGCAAGAAAAAGTATGTGAACCCTTTGGATTCTCCACACATAGCGTTGTGTGTTCCTTCCAAGCAACTCAGCTTTGGTTTCATCTGTCCACAGAACATGTTGCCAGTAGTGCTGTGGAACATCCAGGTGCTCTTTTGCAAACTTCAAACGTGCAGCAATGTTTTCTCTGGACAGCAGTGGCTTCCTCCGTGGTGTCGTCCCATGAACTCCATTCTTGTTCAGTGTTTTACGTATCGTAGATTCGTCAACAGAGACGTTAGCATGTGCCAGAGATTTCTTTAAGTCTCTAGCTGACACTCTAGGACTCTTCTTCATTTTTATAGGGCAGGGCAGTGTAATATCTTGGATATTAACAGACAACGGAACAGTTGGTTATTTAACAGGACTCTTTATTGCTGCCTCCGGTGGTTCTCTCGCCACCCCCAATTACTGTAACTGTCGTAAACATGCCGTAACGTATATGACAACTCCCCTTGTAGTCAGTTAACAATACTATGACATCTCCCTTTTTCCCTTTTAACAATATAACACCTATCAATAACTTAGATATCTTTTCTCTAACAATTCAACACATATCAATAACTTAGATATCTTTCTTTAACAATATCAACACATCAATAACTATGACATCTCTCCTTTTTTTCTCTTTTTTTTTTTTTTACAATAACAACACCCTTTTTTTTTGTTATTGAACTGTCCCCTCACAGGTCAAGTCTCTGGACAGGTCTAACAGGTCTACCAGACCTGGTTTGGATCAGTCCGTCAGTGTTCCTTGTTGGACCAGGCGAGCCATGTTCTGGGCTCATCTGAATGTCTGGTGTGTTATTCCTGGGATTTGTGTCGTCGTTCGCTGGAGGCCCGCTACGGGCACCGCTTGGAGATGTCGACGGTTACGTCTGTACAGAGCACCCTGCTCCGTCTTGATGAGATAAGACCTCTGTGTAACACTCTCACCTGCCACTACTGCAGGTGTGGACCAGGTCTTTTGATCGTCCAGTCTGGTGAGAACATGGTCTCCTCGCTGCAGTGGTGTGGAGAAGAACGGTAAACCATTAAAGCAAGTAGGGGGTCCTTTTGTCTCAGAATCCCCTTTGCCGTTTGGACTGCACGTTCAGCATAACCGTTTCCTTGTGGGTTGTGGGGACTAGAGGTTGTGTGCGTAAAGTCCGTGTCACAGGCAAAGCCTCTGAAGACATCGCTGCTGAACTGCGGTCCGTTGTCACTGACAACCTGCTCCGGTATTCCGTGCCGGGCAAACGTGGCTCTCAGCTTCAAGATCACATGTGCACTAGTCGTGGTAGGCATGTGGAGTATCTCCAGGTATCTAGAGTAGTAGTCAGCTATGACTAGGTAACTCTCTCTCTCATGTTCACATAAATCTATGCCAATTCTCTTCCACGGCCTGTCTGGGAGAGGTGTTGACAGGAGAGGCTCTCTGTGCTGTAGTGTTGCACGGTGTACCGATACTTGAAAGGTACCGCGATACCCTTTCGTTAAAAACGGAACGATTCCTCCGTTTCATTAGTATCGGTACTTTAAGAATGACGGGGAAAAGTACTCCCGTGAAAAAGCGCCGTTTTAATAAGAGCCGTGTGTGTTCAGCGCTGTGTGTTCAGCGCTCTGCTTCCACTCCCTGCACTGCAGCCATGCCTGCAGTCCCTCTCCTCTCAAGCACGTTCTAAGTCCCTCCCCTCTCTCGTGCACGCGGCCACGCGCTAGCTGCCAGAGCATGTGAGAAAACGAGAAGCATGGCTGCAAATGGGAGTGCAACTGCCGCTGCGCCTCGGCTTGTTGACAAAAAAGACGCCAGAAGTCTGTGAACGGGCCGTTCAGGTGTTTCAGAGCAGAGCTCCCTGTCGGAGCGGCAGAGCGTGATGTGCACTGAAAAGTTTTTCTGTCGCAATATTATCGTTGAGCAAACGTAACTAGCAAACTAGCATCACTATCTGCTAACGTTAGCTTTAGCCTTCGTTTTCTATTAGTTTTTTTCATAGGCTATAAACGGAGGTGGTATACGTATATATCTTGTACTTGAGTAAAAGTAGAAGTACCAGAATGTACGAACAATCCTGCAATCAAAATGTTCCTCAAATAAAAGTACAAAAGTATTATCATCAAAATATAGTTAAAGTAGCGACAGTAAAAGTAGAAGTACTCAGGTCTTGTACTAGAAGCACCAGAGTGTAGGAATACTCTGTTACAGTAAAAGTACTGCATTAAAAATGTTCCTCAAGTAAAAGTACTAAGTAGCGACAGTAAAAGTAGTCATTGTGCAGATTGGTCCATTTCAGAATAATATATATGATGTGTTTTATAATGATTGATCATGAAAGTGTTCTCAAATCTGGTAAAGGTGCAGCTAGTTTGAATCTTGTGGATTTACTCCAGGTGGAACTAAAGTCTGATTTAACACTTGGTTATATTTCACATCATTCATCCACATCTGTGAAGTAACTAGAGGGATTAATACAAAGTACACCATGTACCTCTGAAATGTAGTGGATTAGAAGTACAAAGTAGCAAAAGAAACATTGAAATACTTAAATAAAGTACAAGTATCTCAAAATTGTACCCAAGTAGTACTTGAGTTTATGAACTTAGTTACTTTACACCAGTGGCTATACAGATAGAAAGACTAAGCCTTGCACAGAGGCATGAAAATACATTTTCAAAATGCTCAACAGTGCTGCCAAAATGTTAAACTCACTGCTACACAATTAAAATAAATGCTTTTATATATATTTATATTAGATGTGACTCTTTGGGGTTTCTGTTCTTAGTAACACTGCTGCTTTAGTTGTTCTGACTGCTAAAATCCTGTTATTCCTCATTTTAAAGCCGATATTCCGTGTTTCCCTTTTTTTAAGAAAAGTATCGAAAAAGAATCGGAATCGCAATTCTTGACTTGGTATCGGTATCGAAACCAAAATGTTGGTATCGTGACAACACTACTGTGCTGTGCTCTCCTCTGCTCACGACAGTACATGCAGTTCTCGACGTTGTGTGTGATCTGTGTGGCTATGCCAGGCCACCACACCGAAGTGTTGGCCCTGTCTCTGCACTTGTTAAGACCTTGATGGCCCTCATGTATGCGTTCTAGTATCTCTGACCTCAATCTCCCTGGTATCACTATTCTACTCCCTCTGGTCACTATCCCATCATGCATAGACAGTTCCTTCCTAACGGGAAAGTACTCCCTAACACAGGTGGTTATGTGTGCTAGGTGTTCAGGCCACCCCTCTTGTATGTACCTGATTACTTCTTGGAGCTGCTCGTCCGCTGCCGTCTCCGCGCGGATGCTGTCTATCTTTTTCGGCGATGCTGGAATGCTGCTCATCACAGCTGCTACGTAACACTCCACGTCTGTGTCTCTACTGAGCTCCTTGTCTTCCTGTGGGCTCCTGGACAGTGTGTCTGCCACCACCAGGGTTTTCCCCGGTGCATACTCAGCCTCCGGGTTGAACCTCATCAACCGCATGAGGAGTCGCTGGCAGCGGAGTGGCACATTGTCGAGATCCCTGGAGTTCATCAGTGGGATGAGGGGTTTGTGATCCGTAATCAGTTTGAATGCTGGGAGGCCGTAGAGATACATCTGAAACCTCTCACACGCCCACACGCTCGCCAGGCACTCCTTCTCTATCTGAGCGTACCTGGTTTCAGCGTCGCTCAGTCGCCTTGAGCAGTATGCTACCGGTCTCCAGTCGTCGCCATGGAGCTGCAGCAGGACACCGCCTATCCCATAACTGCTTGCTTCTGCTGAGACCACTGTGCTCCTGGTAACATCATAGTACACCAGGGTAGGTGACGTTGTGAGGAGCTCTTTAACTCGCTCAAAGGCTGCTTGTTGCGCCGGACCCCACATCCACACTGAGTCTGCTTTTAACAGTGCATATAGTGGCTGGCCCACGGTGGCGAGGTCTGGAATATATTTCCCCAGGTAGTTGATCATGCCGAGTGCTCTCTTTAGTTCCTGCACGTTTTCTGGTGGTTGAAGTTTTCTGACTGCAGACACTTTGGCCGGGTCGGGTCGTACACCATCTTTGTTGATCACCTGACCCAGGAAGTGCAGCTCCTCCTTTCTCAGCACACACTTCTCATTGTTCAGCTTCAGGCCTGCAGACTCCAGCCGATCCAGAACCTTCTGCAGCCGCTCATCATGTTCGCTGGTGTTGCTGCCATGGATGATGATGTCGTCCATGTAGACGGCAACGCCATCCAGCCCTTCCAGCGTCTCTACCATCTTCCTCTGAAATATCTCAGGTGCGCTGCTTATCCCAAAGGGAAGACGTTTAACACAGTACCTTCCGTACGGCGTGATGAAGGTGGTCAACCTCTGGCTGTCTCTGTCCAGTGGGATCTGCCAGAACCCTGGCGCTGCGTCAAGTGATGAGAAGACTGTGGAGCCGCTGAGCTGAGCTATCATCCCCTCTGATGTCGGTAAGATGAATCTCTCCCTTTTGACAGCCTTATTAAGCTTCTTTGAGTCCACACAGATGCGTGTTTTTCCAGACTTTTTCTGGACTGGCACCATGGGTGCGCACCACTCTGTTGGGTCAGTCACGGCTTCAATGATGTCGTTGGCTTCCATCCTCTCCAACTCCTCTTTCACTGCACCCAGGAGCGGTATGGGACCCGGCGTGCTGTGCATACTGCATAGGGCTGGTTATTGTCCTTTAGAGCTATCTTCACAGGCTGTGTTTTCAGTAGGCCAAACTCCTGTTCACTGGTGTTGACCTCGCCCACTCGCTTTACTAACCCCATAGCTACAGCTACTGGCCTGCTGAGTAGGTTATTCACACTCTGCCCTCTAATGACACAGAGCCTGCATGTGTATGTGTTTCCCTTGTAGCTGGTCTGTGTTATAAACTGCCCTAAACAGTTCAATCCCCGGGACCACTCAGCACCTCCTTTGGCCTCTGTAGAACCCTTTTTGGCTCCAGTGTTTTGTACACAGTTTCGCTTATGATACTACAATCGGCTCCAGTATCTATTTTAAATTCTACAGGTGAGCTGCCAATCTCTAATGTGACTGTCCATTCATTATCACTGTGAGGCATGCTATTAACTGAGCCCAGATAATAATACTGTCCATCTTCTGATCCCTCAGTCACTTCTCTCACCTGCTTGCTCTTGCACACCCTTTCCCAGTGTCCACTTTTCCCACAATTATTGCAAGTAGACCTCCTTGCTGGGCAGTCATCCTGCTGGCTGTGTGGCATTTTGCCGTACTGCGACTCGTTTTCCTCTTCCCCGTAGGTAAAAGAGCTGAGAATGTTCTCTGCTTCCTTCCCGAGCGCATACACCAGCGTGCTTACTTGAACTGGACCTTCTTCTTTGTCCAACTTAGTAGCTGTCCTGTACCGTGTAAACCGTTTCTTCCAGTCTGACCATTCGGCGGGTTTCTCGAAACAAAAACTCTCTGGTGGTTGAAACTTTGCCATCCTCGACCACTTCTGACACCATGTAATATCTTGGATATTAACAGACAACGGAACAGTTGGTTATTTAACAGGACTCTTTATTGCTGCCTCCGGTGGTTCTCTCGCCACCCCCACTTACTGTAACTGTCGTAAACATGCCGTAACGTATATGACAGGCAGCTTTAACCAACACCTCCAATCTCGTCTCATTGGTTGGACTCCAGGTTGGCTGACTCCTGACTCCAATGAGCTCTTGAAGAAGTCTTTAGCCTAGGGGTGCACATACTTTTTCTGCACTGTGAATGTTTACATGGTGTGTTCAATAAAAACATGAAAACATATCATTGTTTGTGTGGTATTAGTTTAAGCAGACTGTGTTTGTCTATTATTGTGACTTAGACGAAGATCAGAACACATTTTATGACCAACTTATGCAGAAATCCAGGTCATTCCAAAGGGTTCACATACTTTTTCTTGCAACTGTATATATATATATATATATATATATATATATATATATATATATATATAACATTGTTACTCTTAGAAACAAAATTAATGACCTCTTGCCTTTGACCGGTATAGTGTTATCAACAGCTCCCGGAAACGTAAGTTCTAATATTACACTAGATAGTAAACTAGAATGCTTTTCAGCCATAAACCTTGAACAATTACATTCAATTATTCTCTCTTCTAAACCATCAACGTGCATGTTAGACCCAATTCCAACTAAGCTGTTGAAGGAAGTTTTCCCATTAATTAGCACTTCTTTATTAAATATTATGAATATGTCTTTATTATCAGGCTATGTTCCACAATCATTCAAAGTAGCAGTGATAAAACCGCTTCTTAAAAAGCACAACCTCGATCCAGAGGTTTTAGCCAACGATAGACCTATTTCTAATCTTCCGTTCCTCTAAAAAATTCTCGAGAAAGCGGTCGCAAAACAGTTGTGTGATTACTTATAAAACAATGATTTATTTGAAGATTTTCAGTCTGGCTTTAGAACACATCACAGCACAGAGACAGCTCTGGTTAAAGTCACAAATGATATTCTAATAGCCTCAGACAAGGGACTTGTCTCTATTCTTGTTTTGCTCGATCTCAGTGCTGCATTTGATACTATCGACCATGATATCCTATTGCAAAGACTAGAGCACTTAGTTGGCATACAGGGAACTGCTTTAGGCTGGTTTAGGTCCTATCTATCTGAACGCTCTCAGTTTGTACGTGTTAACGATGAATCTTCCACGCAAACCAAAGTTAGCTATGGAGTGCCACAGGGCTCAGTGCTCGGACCTATTTTGTTCACATTATATATGCTTCCGTTGGGCAATATTATAAGGAATCATTCTGTAAACTTTCATTGTTATGCGGATGATACTCAACTATATTTATCAATCAAGCCTGATGAAATTAATCATCTAAATCTTAAGGACTTAAAAACGTGGATGACCTTAAACTTTTTGATGTTAAACACGACCAAAACTGAAGTTATTGTACTTGGCCCGAAGAATCTACGAAACAAATTATCTAAAGATATACTAACTATGGATGGCATTCATTTGGCCTCCAGTTTTGAAATCTATTCTTTGACATGCAGGAAGCCAGTGTAAAGACTTCAGAACAGGAGTGATGTGATCCACTTTCTTAGTGTTAGTGAGGACTCGAGCAGCGGCGTTCTGAATCAGCTGCAGCTTTCTAATAGATTTTTTAGTGAGACCTGTGAAGACACCATTACAGTAGTCCAGTCTACTGAAGATACAAGCATGGACAAGTTTTTCCAAATCCTGCTGTGACATTAGTCTTTTAATCCTAGATATATTCTTTAAGCGATAGAACTTAAACTTCTTCTCACCTTTAAAAGTCCGTCACGAACGGTCTATTATGCTGCAACTCTATAGCTCTGCTAGCCTTGGCGCTAACTTCCGGGGAACGATTGAGAGGCTCCACTATCCGCCATTGCTGTAAAAAAGTGGTCCATTGGAGTGAACGGAGATGACATAACTCTCAGTCTATATGGCGCTGGGCGGGACTAAGTCTCGAGGATAGGAGTCGAGGAGGGGAGTTAGAGAAATGAGAAAGGGCCTATATGTGTCTGTCGTTATTGCATATGCAGCCAGTAGAGGGCACTGCTGTACTAACAGTCAATATCATTGCCAGCAGTGTGTGTGTGTGTGTGTGTGTGTGTGTGTGTGTGTGTGTGTGTGTGTGTGTGTGTGTGTGTGTGTGTGTGTGTGTGTGTGTGTGTGTGTGTGTGTGTGTGTGTGTGTGTGTGTGTGTGTGTGTGTGTGTGTGTGTGTGTGTGTGTGTGTGGTGTGTGTGTGTGTGTGTGTGTGTGTGTGTGTGTGTGTGTGTGTATATATATATATATATATATATATATATATATATATATATTCTTTTCAAGTATTATGCTTCTTCATTTTAGCCGGAAAAGGGCAGGACTACGTCTACTTCCAGAAAAGCTGAAGAGAGCCTGTCTGTGGCCCCTCAGGACGACCCAGAAGCTTCAACCTCACACTCACAACCTCAGCCTAATGATGTGAGTATTTCTATTTTCAACATCATTCATAATGGTCCTAGACAAAGTAAAATCTCTCTTGTTTGCTGCCACTCATATTAAACACACTCACAAATAAACCCATACACACACAATTGAAGACATGTTGAACATGCATTCCTGACACACACACACACACACACACACACCACACACACACCACACACACACACACACACACACACACACACACACACACACACACACACACACACACACACACACACACACACACACACACACACACACACACACACACACACACGATGCTGGCAGTGGCTTTGACAGGTGATGACTATAAGAAAGAATGTGGGCCATACTCTAGTTGTGTCAAAGTGATGTGTGTGAAGTGAAACATCACTCAAACCATGTTCATCCCTCTTTCTAGGATCATAGCTATGTCTCGCCTGCTTCTCCTACTGCTCTTAAGGCCAGACTCAATGAAGCTTTAGCAAGAGTGGAGAGTCTCGAGCGAGAGAGGAAGAATGCCATGGCTAGAGAAAAGAGGGCAGAGACCACAGTGAGGAGTCTTTTGGGGGATTTGAGGGAAAAGAACCTCATTAATGAAGAACTCAAAGAGAGGCTTGATTTCTACTCAGGTAAAATGAAATTAGCACTTTGAAATGCATGTACATCTTACTCTTACACTCTTTATTAAAGGGGAAAGGAATCACCAATTACAGCTATAATATTCCGGTAGTTTATTCATTTTACAATGGATATTGATCGTAATATTTATTGTATATGATATTACTCGCCAAAAGAAAATTAATTATCCACCGGCTGGGCCATTAGGGGAGTCCCAAATGGTGACGTCACTGGGTGGGTCTTCGCTCCGGGTATCCATACCGGAAGTCAACACAACGTAGCAGATATGGCAGCGATGGAGGAATTTTGCAATGAGATCGACGTTTTGAACGATGAATTTGACTATTCGTCGGGAGATGACATTGATGTGGAAGCATCTACAGTTACCAGGCATCCCATGGCCTATGCTCATGAACCGATTCGGTCGAATAGAGTGGCATACGATCCGGAATCCGCCGAAAGTACCGACGGTTCTGAACTCGCCGAGTGGGATACCACCAGTTCCAGTACTGACTCGGTCTCAGAGGAAGAAGATGTTGCTCAAAACCCAGGACGAATGGACAACACAGATTGGTGTACATATAACAATTGTGTGGTGAGGCCATCGGAAAATGAAAATAAAAATAAAAACATACTCTGTTATCCTCTTAGGCCCCACGGAACCGAAATTGCGTCATTTGCAAGAAACAACGTCTAAGGAACCTTAATATTTAATAAACTATGAATATTTTATATCCATATAACGGGAAAAAACTCATTTAACTGATCTTTTTCATTTATTTATTCAAAAAAAACACACAATGCTAACAGTAAGCCTCTGAATTAGCCCCGAGCGAAAAATGCTAACCTATTACTGCACCGAAAATCACTCCTAGCTCCCTTATTACTTATCCTAGCTGCACATCCAACACATTGTTTATGATCGTAAAGACACAGAATCTAACGGTGCCCACCTCAACACTGAAAGATACAAACTCGCGAGGTTATCAACAAAAACGTACATCAAAACAAGTGGCGCTAGGTACTAACATGCGCTAGGCTAGCGGCTTACCTTCCTCATTGTCTGGTCTAAACTGGTCTTCAATGGCATTACAACGATAAAAACGATGATGTAGTTAATAGGTTAATATCCAATGGGGCTGTGCCCACTTTGAAATGTTCTGATAATCTATAAGCAATACAACTGCAATTCCGTTATCTGCTGTCCGCTCTGTGCTCCGTGCGCTCTGGGTCCTGCAGTACCATCCATTGAACACCTAGTCCAGCAATACTAGCCTTTTTAGGGCTGTTTTCGACAGATGAGCTTGTGTATGCCAGTTTAATTAGTTGAGCTATAGAACACCCCCAATTCTCTATTGTGCGTCATAATAATAGCTACCATTTAGTTTGGACGCGATTGCGTTAATTAATAAGGTCACACTGTGTCAGTAAATACATGTGTGAGCTAGTAATCTGGTAGTGCTGCAATATTTACCTCTCTCTCGGCAGCTGAAGCAACTCGTTTGGTGGCTCGAACTTCACGTTTGTTGACACTGTCATTGTCTTGCGCGGCCGACGTGCTGGGACGGTCGGTGTTCCCGACTGCATACGTTGAGAAATCGAATATTGTGGGAACAGATCCTGGCTTCAAATCCGATGTTTTGTATTGAACCAGGCATCCAGACTCATCAAACCTCATTTTGTGGACATAATCGTCATTTTAAAAGTGTTCGCTGCACACACGTGCGTACTGATTCAGCGGCGGATCGGACCGTTTCATGGAAATAACCCATGCTTTGAGCAGCTTCTCATCCGTTAGTGGCAGCCTATGGAAATGTACTTCTTCCTTCTTCGTATAAAATCCATTTGTGCAGCCTGGGGCAATACAATACGCTCCTGACGACGACCGTTTTCTTTTAATGCACTACTGGTGCATTGCACGCCATGTTGTTTGTTATTGAGCTTTGGCCCAGGAAGCCGTACACAGTCAGTGACGTCACTGGGAAAGTCCCGGAGCAATGGAAGCGCCCATGGTCATTAGGCACTTATTTCCAAAAATGTATTTGCGTATCTCGATCGTTTACATTGGAAATAGACTAGATAAATACATTTCCTAATGGGAATATTGTCGTATGGAAAGCAGTTTGAAAAGTGTTTCCATTTCCCTTTAAACTCCTTTGTTATTATATGAAGGGGACTTATTAATTTTTTCTCATACAATTTCAGATCTTCAAATAGACTTGAAGGCAAAGCAGGGCCATGAGTACTCAAAGGACCACAGAGAGTTTGCCCTCACACTCCATCTACATGGTCCAAAGGCATACGAATACCTCAGAGAGACTACAAATCTTCCCCTCCCTCATCCACATGCATTACAAAGGTAGTCTTAATGTTGTTCAATTTCATTTTTGGAAATTACGGTTGCAAATACGTTAACTAGCTACTTCTCAATTTTTTTACAGGTGGCTGTGTTCGGTGGATGGCAAGCCTGGCCTGAACAAGATGATGCTGGATATGCTGGAGAGAAGATGCCAGGACGACCAGGCTAAATATGGATGTGTTTCACTCATGTTGGATGACATGGCCATCAGAAAACATGTGCAATATAATCCACATAACCAGTCAATGTCTGCTTTTGTAGACATGGGTGATGGAAACAATGAGACCGATGCTGCTACTGAGGCTCTTGTGTTCATGGTGGTTGGCCTACACGGACATTGGAAGGCTCCCATTGCATATTACCTGACGAAGTCTCTGTCACCTGAAACACAAAGGGTCCTTCTCAGTCATGCTTTGGAGGAGCTGCCTGCACGGGGCATTCGGGTGGTATCTGTCACGATGGATGGGCATGCCTCCAACGTCAGCATGTGCAACCAACTTGGGTGTGAGCTGAAGGGAAACCCACAGGAGCCGCTTCAAACCAGTTTCCCCTCGACTGGTGACAAAGTATTTGTAATGATGGATGCATGCCACATGCTGAAGTTGGTAATATGTTGCAGGTAAATGATGATTGTTGTAGACCTGTTTGTACAAGTTATGTCTCTGCTGCTAAAAGTTGTATCTAAATATTGTTGTCTGTTCATTTGCACAGTTATGGCTGGACGTGATGATCAACATGTTGCTGTTTGTACTTGTTTGAGCAGTGACTGAATCTTTCTCTGCAGGCATACAGTACCAACGACCACCGGACAGATCAAGTGGAGGTTCATCAATCATCTCAATGTTGTGCAAAAAAAAGACGGACTGCATGCTGCCAATAAAATCACAGACAAACATGTCTACTTTGAGAACACAAGATGAGGGTGTCCCTGAGTCGCTCCGTGTCAGCCGCTCTCCGCACAGTGAGGGATCTGAGGTACTCTCAGTTCAAAGGCTGTGAGGCAACGGCAGAATTCATTGAGGTAAACAGTTAGTGATTATAGAACCAAGTACGTTTTTTTTTTTAAATAATTGATTAAAATGTGATTTGAGCATCAGGAACAATTTGTTGATAATTCTCTGAGTTCAACATGCAAATATTTTCATGAACCGTGATATTGCATATTCATAAATACAAAAGTTTGTATATAACCTTACACATACCTTCACACATGTTAGAGTGGTAAAGCTCTGCGTGAAATGTGCTGTAGCACACTGGCCTATGGAGAGAAGGAAGTCAAGCAAATACTAAGTTTGCATGTTGAACATACAGTTTAGAAATAAGTACTCTGTTCTCTTTATATCTTGAATCGATGAGTATTGATTACAACTATCTGATACCTAATGAAACACTGTAATGATAGTGATTTAGATATGTCTTTATAGATTATTGACAGGCTGTTTGACACAATGAATGGACGCAATCCTCCTGCCAAAGGATTCCTATCTCCCTTGGGTGCTTTGAAGTGGATAGAGAGGAAAGCATTTTTGTCAAGAGCCAGGGAGTACTTGCTCACTTTGGTGACAAAAGATGGAACACCACTTCACCGATCTAAGAGGTCTATTAAAATAGTGCTTGTTATTCATGCAGGAAAAGTTCACGACATGAGTTCAACGATACTCTGTCCGTTATGCATCGAGTTGATAAGATGCTCTGTTCTCTACATCAGGTTCATATGATGCTACTGTTACAACGTGTTTTCCTTTAGTTTGGTCTGCTAACACGATGCTCTTTTATTTACATGTTTTTCTGTGTTCACTTTTGTTTGTTGGACTGATCTTGTATTCATTATTTTTGAGGTCCCAGATGCTTCTAAATAGTATGTATTACACAACATCAAGTTTTGCAGGTGTCAGAAGGAGGGTATGTATGTTGAAATGATGTTCTCTTGTTTCAATGTTTTTCAATCTGCAGTTTTGTTTCTATTTGAATGATCTTGTATTCAGTGTTTTTGAGGTCCCAGATGCTTCTAATGGTACGTATTACACAACATCAAGCACATGTAGGTGTCAAAATGGTATGTATTGCATGTGTTCTTGTTCTCAAGTTATCCCAGTTCTGCAATTACATTGTTCCTAGTTAGCTAAGTGTCCTACAAGTATACTGTTTTGCCATGATCAGAGTAATAACATGTTTTTCTTTTGCAGGTACTTGTCAGTCATCGGATTTGTCATTAACATCGACACGTTGATGCTGATGATTCCTGAACTGCTCCAAGTTCAGCGGTATGTCCTCACCTACAGGTTCAGCCAGGATCACTTAGAGCTCCTATTTATTTCCATCAGAGCGTCAGGTAGGGTTGATGTTCTTTTAATTGCAATAAATTCTGAAAATGACTTATGAGTAGGGGTGTAACGGTTCACAAACATTTCGGTTCGGTACGTACCTCAGTTTTTAGGTCACGGTTCGGTTCGGTACGTTTTCGGTACAGCAGAAAAAATTATCACAAAACAACATATTTTTTTTTAATTATTATTAAACTGTGAATAATGTATTCACTCAAATAAATACAAAATATAATAAAATAAACATTAAGGTGCAGCATTTCGATGAACTGAAATAATCTGTATTTGAACTGTACTGTACTAGTACCTAAGCAGCCAGTTTGACATTGGGACTTGCTTGTCATTGTATTTTCATGTTGTTTTAAAGAAAGATGAACCTCTCTAGGGACAGAGGTAGCAGATACAGCCAGGTAGCGCTTTGCTAACATGGCAACATAAGGATATTTGGCGTTTGTAATAGCTTTGGCTCAGTCTGAACTCTCTGCGAGTGGAGGAGGCTTACATGCTAGCGGGAGTTGGGTTTGCACTTCAGTCATTTTTATTTTGGTACCGGTGATATTCACGTTCGGTGATGCCTTTTCAAATGAGTGTGCAAGTTTGATGTATTGCCAGCCGCGTAACCAATGTTAGTTGAACAATGCCGACAAACAGCTTTGGTTCGGTCCACCTGTCTCTGTCTGTCATCCTTGTACGTAACTGCGAAACCAAAATGTTCCCAAACCGGAGACTTCAATGATGCTGGAGGATTTTCGAGCTCAACTTTATCTGCGTTCGCCATTTCGACAGTTCCTCAAATTACTGACTACATTTGAACGCATCCCTCTGACCAGCTCGTCCAATGAAATGACTTGCTCGCTCTATGACGCGTTGAACACAATGGGAGCAAATTACTCTGAATGCTGCGACGCAGCACCTGAGATTACTTCCAAGAAGTTGTTCACGTTACCAATTGTTTACGTTTAACGTTATATTCGTTCGGTACACTTCGGTACACATGTGTACCGAACCGGATGGCCCGTACTGAAATTATTCGGTACGGGTACGTGTACCGTTACACCCCTACTTATGAGTAATGTATGTATTGTGTGCCTGTTTTCCATACAAGGTGGCTGGAATAACAATCCATCTGCACGCCAGTTCCAGGCCATCTTCCGCTGTCTGATGGTTCGGTGTTTCATAGTGAGACAGGCAATGTGGCAGCCCAAGATCACACTGTGTCCCTGTCTGCGGTCGAGATGTCCTCTGCTGAAACTGCTGAAGAGCACCCATCTCCATTCGCCAACATTTCGGCTGTTGTGAGTGACCACAGCTATCTTCCCACTCGGTTTGGTGGTCTGGTGGAAAATGCGCTGGTCTACATCGCAGGATTTGTAGTCTGGCAGATTCTGCGAAAGGTGTCCTGTGATGTGTGCTGTGCAAGCTTGGTCAGAGATGCTGTACCTTCATCATTTGATGAGAGCTACCACCTTCTCGCCCTGAAACACAACGGTGGCCTAGTGATTCCATCACAAGGCACAGTGAAGGTGCTGAGAGCTGCAGAGAGGGTGATTCGCCAAGCTCAAGGCAAGCTCCAAAGGAGTCGACAGTCACCTACATCGTCCGGGAGGAGATTGGAACGGAGGATATTTTTCAGCTTGGGGAACACATTGAGGAGACGCAGTTTGGCATCGACAACCATTATTCCAACTTGTTGTCATTGGTTGTGTTTCTGAAATTAAGACTACACCACATTGCCAGACTCACCTCTCTTGACCTGCAGAAAGGGAGCACAAGAAAGAAGCTCTGCAAAACAGTCCTGTTTCAGGGCTTTTAGCTCATTTAAACTTTCATGGGCAACTTTGTGTAAATATGGTTTGGGGCGGGGTGGTGTCATGTTCTTGTGTTTAACTTGAACATTTACATTTTTTATATAAATATAGATTTTCATTTTTTCTGATAGATATTCATTTTTACTGATATATAACTTCTGTCTATGTATAATGTATTATTGTTTCTTCATTTTTCAACTTATTCAAATAGCTGAGTATAGGCCTACACAATCTGCTTCTGCTTCTCTATCATATAGACCATTAGTGTGTGTGTGTGTGTGTGTGTGTGTGTGTGTGTGTGTGTGTGTGTGTGTGTGTGTGTGTGTGTGTGTGTGTGTGTGTGTGTGTGTGTGTGTGTGTGTGTGTGTGTGTGTGTGTGTGTGTGTGTGTGTGTGTGTGTGTGTGTGTGTGTGTGTGTGTGTGATGTATTAGCCTATATTATATATCGTGTGTCTTTTGCAAAATACCTATCATACATAACATATAGGCTATCAAATACCAGAATATTCTATTGCTGTTAAGCCTACTATGAATATTAAAATACGCCGAATCATGTGTCCGGTATCATGCCTACATATATGACGTTTGCAGAAAAAAAAACCCCTGTGAAAATCAGTTTTGTATTCAGCGAGTTATGATTGATTAAATGCGCTGACACTTCATTGCGCCTGCCAGACAGATTACACTGAGTGGAGCGGGTGACCGGTCCAAGATGGCGGCCCCACGGCTCGTCAGCGCCAATAGGCAGTAGCGGTCGATGCGGCGTCTACTCTTTATATGTCTATGGCTCAGTCCCCCTATGGTCATTATTTTTTTGCCACACACATTAAATAGGACAATAATCTGAGCATGCGCATTGTAGTTTTTACAGTCACCGTTCACTTAGACAGTGAGAGGGAGGGGCAGGATCGGCTCTAAACAGTTCAATAGGCACACACCAGTGGTGTAGTGGGGATTTTTTCACTGGGGGGACGCTATTTTAATCAGGTCATCCCAAACAATGCCACACAAGTGCACACGCGCGCACAGTGCACTCACAAAACGGGCAGACAGGTCCACAGAAACTACTGGTATGCTTAGTCCTACTTTAGTTACTGTACTGCAAAAAGCAGACGGCGCTGCGCTCAACACACACACAGACTCAAAACCATGGACACACTGGCACATAAGTTACATAAACAATTTATAGGCCTAAATTGCATAAGCTACAGTATTGCAACTAAGCAGACTAAACTAAACTAAGCTTCTCTCTCTCTATCTCCACTTTCAAAATCTATTTAAAACTCTATTTAACAAACAAACAAAATTCCCAAAGTTGTCATGAAATTAACTTATTAAATAAACAAAACGAAAAATATAGCCTACTTATGCAAACATTGAATCTGGACTTGAAATTATTCTGATTAGGCCTAGGC
Organism: Pseudochaenichthys georgianus; assembly: GCF_902827115.2. Taxonomy (NCBI): domain Eukaryota; kingdom Metazoa; phylum Chordata; class Actinopteri; order Perciformes; family Channichthyidae; genus Pseudochaenichthys; species Pseudochaenichthys georgianus. The sequence continues at coordinate 2,445,658 of NC_047523.1, forward strand.
TAGCCTATATTATTGCAAATAAGCAGACACACACACCACACCTTGCGTTTTGTAGACTGATAAATCCGAAATGGATGAACAAACTTTGCAGCCCAGTTTCCCAGCTTTGCAGTCTATCCACGGGTATGCCTCTTGTTTCCTCCGCCACATCTCCTCCGTCAATACCTCTGGGAAAGGAGAGCTTGAGCTAGCCAGGGGAATGTTAAAGGGGACCTATCATGCAAAATGCACTCTTGTACATCTTTTATACATGAATATGTGTCCCCGGTGTGTCAGGGAACTCTCTTTTCCTCCATACCCAAATCTAAAAAAAAAAGGGAACTGTAACGGATCTGATACAGACTGATCCAGATTTGAATTCTTTTATATCACAAAAGGGGTGCTCCGCTTAGTGGTCAATTCTCCACCTATCAGGGGAATGAGAGGTTGGGCCACGGCCGGCCATTGCCGCTCGAAAGCGCTGGAGGCGCTGTAGTACATATGCCAAGCCTGTAAGTGGCGATGTAGTCTGCCACAAAAGCAGCGAAGAAGACTTCCCTTGCATGGTTGCCATGGTTGCCCTTCTGTTTATTCTCCGCTATGGCTATTTTTCTCCCTCCCCGAGGCAAGCTTTTGCACCTCCTGCTTTAAAACAAATGAATAATGACTCTATATAATCACATGTAAGGGATAATGTGCAGCGACGTGGTCATTATGGGGAAAAGAGCACCGACAGCTGATCAGGAGCCCGACGCGAGGCGGAGGGATCTGGATCGGCATGAAGGCACATTATGCAATGTGCACATTATCCCGCTTATTACACGGCCGCATTCTCAACACAGTAACGACATGACTCTCAATATTAATTGAAATGCTTTTATGGATTTAGAAAATGATTTTATTGATTTAAAAAATAGTTGTATTGATTTAAATTGACATGCATCCGCTAAGAAAAATAGTCCGTTGTTACTGTTTGAACTGACGTAGCAACGGCAGGAACTGCTTCGGTAGCATTTTTGAGGAGCTTTTTGATTACAGATTTGAAAACATCGTTGCTTGCTTTAAAAGTAGCACAATTAATTATGTCAAACCTTGGAAAGTATCTAGATATCCCTGCCCTAATGCCAAAGTAACTGGCAATTGAATACGTATCGCCGTTTGATGTCTATGACTGGACTGCTGCGTAAAAAGGAGGGTTTCTGCCCCTATAAGAATAAAACACCGTGGACGGAGATCTCTTTTTCTCCCCCTCTTCTCCCCGCTGCAGCCCAGCAGCTGATCTCAGAGCACGCTCCCCTCTCCTGCAGGGGGCGTGGTCAGCTGCAGCTCACAGAATCAGCCCCCTGCAAAAACAGCGCTGGAAAGAGCAAATAGAGCGAAATGAGGCATGGCTAAAATGCAGGATCTGTTTGGTATTTAGAAAAAATATATATATTTATTGGGGACATTGAACCAGAGTGGTCGGTGTTCAAAGCCTCTATTGCCGAAGCCGCGGTGGGGAGCTGTGGTCTCAAGGTCCTAGGTGCCTCAAGGGGCGGTAACCCTCGAACCTCCTGGTGGACACCGGTGGTCAGGGAAGCCGTCCGACTGAAGAAGGAGGCCTTCAGGGATTTGTTATCCCGGGGGACTCCTGAGGCAGTTGCAAGGTACCGACAGGCCCGAAGGGCAGCAGCCTCATCCGTGGCCGAGGCAAAGCAGCGGGTGTGGGAGAAGTTCGGAGAAGACATGGAGAAGGACTTTCGGGCGGCACCAAAGTTGTTCTGGAAAACTGTCCGACACCTCAGGAGGGGGAAGCAGGGAACCATCCAAGCTGTGTACAGTAAGGATGGGACGTTGTTGACCTCAACTGATGGAGTGTTGGGGCGTTGGAAGGAACACTTTGAGGAACTCCTGAACCCGACAACTCCGCCCTCTATGTTAGAGGCAGAGCTGGAGTATGACGGGGGATCAACACCAATCTCCCGGTGGGAGGTCACTGAGGTCGTTAAACAACTCCACAGTGGCAAAGCCCCGGGGGTGGATGAGATCCGCCCGGAAATGCTGAAGGCTCTGGGTGTTGAGGGACTGTCATGGTTGACACGTCTCATCAACGTTGCGTGGAAGTCGGAAACAGTGCCGAAGGAGTGGCAGACCGGGGTGGTGGTCCCCCTTTTCAAAAAGGGGGATCAGAGGGTGTGTGCCAATTACAGAGGCATCACACTACTCAGCCTCCCCGGGAAAGTTTACTCCAAGGTACTTGAAAGGAGGGTCAGGCCGATTGTCGAACCTCAGATTGAGGAGGAACAATGCGGATTCCGTCCTGGTCGTGGAACGACGGATCAGCTTTTTACTCTCGCAAGGATCCTGGAGGGGGCCTGGGAGTACGCTTATCCGGTCTACATGTGTTTTGTAGACTTGGAGAAGGCGTATGACCGGGTTCCCAGGGAGTTACTGTGGGAGGTGCTGCGGGAGTATGGGGTGAGGGGGGTCTCTACTCAGGGCCATCCAATCTCTGTACTCCCAAAGCGAGAGCTGTGTCCGGGTCCTCGGCAGTAAGTCGGACCCATTTCCGGTGAGGGTTGGCCTCCGCCAGGGCTGCGCTTTGTCACCAATCCTGTTTGTAATATACATGGATCGGATTTCGAGGCGTAGTCGTGGGGGGGGGGGTCTGCAGTTCGGTGGAGTAAGGATTGCACCACTGCTTTTGCAGATGATGTGGTTCTGATGGCTTCATCGGTCTGCGACCTTCAGCACTCACTGGATCGGTTCGCAACCGAGTGTGAAGCGGCTGGGATGAGGATCAGCACCTCCAAATCTGAGGCCATGGTTCTCAGCAGGAACCGATGGACTGTCCACTCCAAGTAGGGAATGAGTCCTTACCCCAAGTGAAGGAGTTCAAGTATCTCGGGGTCTTGTTCTCGAGTGAGGGAACAATGGAGCGTGAGATGGGCCGGAGAATCGGAGCAGCGGGAGCGGTATTGCAGTCGCTTTACCGCACCGTTGTGACGAAAAGGGAGCTGAGCCAGAAGGCAAAGCTCTCTGTCTACCGGGCCATTTTCGTTCCTACCCTCACCTATGGTCATGAAGGATGGGTCATGACCGAAAGAACGAGATCGCGGATACAAGCGGCCGAGATGGGTTTCCTCCGCCGGGTGGCTGGTGTCTCCCTTAGAGATAAGGTGAGAAGTTCGGTCATCAGGGAGGGACTCGGAGTTGAGCCGCTCCTCCTTCGCGTCGAAAGAAGCCAGTTGAGGTGGTTCGGGCACCTAGTTAGGATGCCACCTGGGCGCCTCCCTAGGGAGGTGTTCCAGGCACGTCCAGCTGGGAAGAGACCAAGGGGTAGACCTAGGACCAGGTGGAGGGATTATATCTCTTCGCTGGCCTGGGAGCGCCTTGGGATCCCCCAGTCAGAGCTGGTTGATGTCGCCAGGGAAAAGAAAGTTTGGGGCTCTCTGCTGGAACTGCTACCCCCGCGACCCGACCACGGATAAGCGGGAGAAGATGGATGGATGGATGGATATATATTTATATACTTTACATAGGTATGGCCCTACAATATATTGTTCAAATATAGCATGATATGTCCCCTTTAACGTTAGTGCTAGCATTATCCACGTCTTTAGGTGGCTCTTGTGATGATGTAGTTCTAGTCTAGGAGCAGCTTCACTTGTAGCTTCGGTGCTTAACCAGAGATGGAGTACTCGAGTCCTGGACTTGGGACTCGTGACTCGACTCGGAATCGCGCACTGATTGACGCGACTCAGACTTGGACTCGTGAATTTTCGCGCATGATGACTTGGACTCGGACTCGTGAATTCTCGCGTACGCTGAATTGGACTCGGACTCGTGAATTTTTCCCCCCAAGATGACTCGGACTCGACTTGTACATTGACGCTCCGACTTGGACTCGAGCAAGTTTTCTCTGGAGTCTGATGTCCTATCCTGGCATGTGCACCTGCGAGGCAAGTTCACGTACACTGAAAAAAAAGGCTGTTGGATTCACATGATTTTAATATGGACATCGGTTGCACATATTAAAAACATGTGTACTCAAAACTATTCCATTATGTTAAAGACACACAACTATGTTATGTCAAAGAAACATGAAATTGTTTTAATATAGGTATATTCATTTACCCTATGTTTAACCAACATGACTTTTAATGTTCATTTTAGGCTTTTAATATGCTCAGTATATTTAACATGTACCTGTTAAAGCAACATGATTTCTTTATTTAAGCTTCACTGTAAAAAGTCTGTTGGACTCAAGTAATAAAAACATGGAGATCGGTTGCACATATTAAAATCATGTGTGCTCAAAACTATTCCATTATGTTAGAGACACACAACTATGTTATGTCAAAGAAATGAAATTGTTATGTTAATGTAAATATTTCCTTTAATATAGGTATATTCATTTACCCTATGTTTAACCAACATGACTTTTAATGTTCATTTTAGGCTTTTAATATACTCAGTAT